>NW_022196902.1:23188379-23243379 GCF_008632895.1 Mastomys coucha
CATCGATATGTATAAACAGCAACATTGATGGTGGGAAAAGGTGTTGAAGGATGTAATTTCTTAGGCAGATCCATCACTTCCTTTGTCTGTGAGCTGAGAGTGTTGATCTCTGCTCACAACGCACCTTTAGCTCACAGGCATCTTGTAACGTGTTTACTACCCTTCTGTCCCCTGACTAGTGCTATGAAAAAAATCCATTTCACTGCAAGACACAAGTCTCCACATTATACACCCTCTTTCTCCTCAAAAGATTTCCAGGTTCTACAAAGGGAGTTCCATTCACTTACTGGAATAAGCTGACTCTACAAAGTGCTATACAAACTCAAGCTTTTAAACCAACTTCCTAGAACTATCATTGACTGCTTGCTCTAGGCCAAGCTCTCTTTTAGGCACTTAGCATTAGTTCACCCTACCATCAAAGCAAGTTTCAAAGGTAAGGTATTCTTCTTAAATCATACATAATAGATAAAGAACATGTGCAATAGAAAGGCTTAAGTATAGCCTCAGGATTTGGAATCCAAGTCACCAGTCTTTAGAGCCCACTAAAGAATCTTCCTTGGAGGATTTTCAACTATGTATAAGATTTATGGATTATGTAATTATGGAGAAATAGACTTTTCTTGCAAAGAGTCAATATTCTAGCTTAGTATTCCTCTAACAATTTCAAAGAAACTATTTGGGAGTGAGGAAGTCTTGTGTAAAAGGAATAGATTTATAATTAAAGAGGAGTGGGCCCAGAAATTAGTTGACCTGGAAAGTCTAAGGAGCATCCTGCTGATTTGGTATGATGAATGGCTATAATCTCAAATAATATGGTCAATCAGATATGATGAAGTCCTATAGTCCCAGCACTTTGGAGGATAAGACAGGTCACAAATACAAAGCCACTGTGGCATAAGGGAGAATTTATCTCAAAACAAAAAACAAAAGCATGTAGATTGCTTTAGATCCTCTATCTACACAAGCAACAAGACCTTCTCTGCCAGCCAGACAAGGATGCTAAGGTCCACAACCAGTTATTTCTCTTGCTAAATTTAGTCCAGTCTGCTGTTCATTTCTCCTAAGAGCAGTAAGTGGTAGGATAAGTCAAGTTGATAGCTTGGTGTTCCCTCTTTTCAGCCCAAAGTCTATTTATTCTAGAAAAACACTTTATTGAGAAAATGTGAAGCCTTCTCTGTCAAGATTTTTTGAAAGCCAAGAGATTCAATCAGATCTTAATTACATGAAGTAGGGAAGTCAGCCTCTGGGCCAGCCAAACTACCTGACTTCTGAAGGGGTTAAAAAAAAATCAATTCTATGTAGGCAAGATACAACGTGCCAAAGATGAATAATTATGAACAGAAATTTAACAATTTAGTAGTCTTTAGAAAAGAAAAAGAGATAAAAATGCCAAAGTGTGTTGTGACCATTCAAAAAAATAGTGATCACATTCCTTTGTGGTAACTGTGGAGACTGAAAGAACAATTACTTAACATGCGACAAAACAACCTGAGCAAGGAGAGGTGTGCCACACATGCCAGCTAGAGAAAGGACGGTGAGCCAGAGCCACTCTGCATTTGAGTAAGGAGAGGTGTGCCACACATGCCAGCTAGAGAAAGGACGGTGAGGCCAGAGCCACTCTGCATTTGGCAAAGGTATCTGAAAGATTGGAAGCAAACTCACACTAGGAACAAGCAAAACCTAACAGAGGTTACACCAACATCTAGTAAACGGTATAGCTGCCACCTATGCCTCTCAGCCCAGAAGGACTTAATTCCACACGCTCTCATGGCTTCTTCGCAAACATTTTGGCTCTTATCCAGAAAAGCTTAGAAATATTCCTTAATACTGATATTCATGAAAATTATATTTTAATCTCCAGGTTTGTGCAAAGTGAGCTACAGCATTTATCCAAAAATCAAACACCTGGTGCCAGATATCATACTACATAGCTGATGTTCTAGATAGACTTGTATGTCATGAAGGTCTCAGAACTCTTCAGTTATCCTCTGGGGAGCTGCTGCCCAGCTATAATCAGTCTCCTCAGAAGCATCCATATTTAGGTTTATAACTTTGATATAAACACTTGCTCTTGAGTGAATTTTTAATATCACATTTTACTGTACATAAAAGTAATAAATGACCATGTTGGAAAACTTTAAAAACATTAAAGGAAATAGAGACATGTAACTAGCATCCATGAATAACTATTATTAAAATTCCATTATTTGTGCACATGTGTTTTATATGCTTGAGATCTCAGTGCTAACATATTTCTTGAACCATTTTAGTCACTTTTACTGCATTTATTTATTTATGAGTTTATTGCCATAGTGTTCACTCCCTACAATAAACATTTGATTTGTTCTAATATTTTTTCTGTTATAAGGAATGTCCTAGAGAACATATTTTAGTTAAAATCTATTCATTTCTATTTTAGGATAAAGCTCCACAATTATAATTATTGTTTCTAAGTATGCAGATGTTTTTATTCCCTTGATAAATATTTCCAACTTGTTTTTGCAGGAAGGTGTCAGTATATACTCAGCCAACGCAATATGAGTCTTTGAAAAATTAACACAGTACGCCTGGGACACTGAATCCTCCCTGATAAATTTGGGGCATCTAATAAGCTGACACACTCTGGCCCCTCAGTGATTTACTTTACTCTCCGTGTATCACTTTGCTTCTTTCAACACATTTTCCTTCCCTGGTGTTTTGTTTTCTATCTTCTTCTATTTTCTCTGTCAAAAAAATGATGGTATTGCATAATGACACATGCTACAATCATCAGAATTTTTCCCAGAGGAGATACAGGAGAGATTCTTTTTAACACAGTAAAAGCTTGGAAAGACTACATGTAACCCATGGGAATAGTGAGCTGTGTGTTATAGAACTTCAATAGAAAAAATTGTGTAACACAAAGTGTTCATAGTATCTTGAATTACACCAAATAGTTAGCAGTGAGCTTTTAAAGGGAAGTCCACCTGCTCCTTGTTATAAGGGATTAGTTTGGCTTGAGGAGCTTCCAGTGTGCAACAGGCTACATTCACTGGCTAGTGACTAACGGCCATACTGAAAGTCTCTGCAGAAAAGATTCTTTGGAGTCAGCCTTTGGAGAGAGTAGAAAGCTAAATCTACGAAATGAGTGGCATGTATTTTGATCTGCGGATTTAGATCTAGAAATCTGTGGAAATGAAGGAAAAGGCTTTGTCTGCCAACTTGACCTTTTGGGAAAGGGTGTTAAAACCCTACTTACCTAAGAAAGTGTTTATAAAAGACACTTTGGCCGGGCGGTGGTGGTGCACGCCTTTA
Source organism: Mastomys coucha (assembly GCF_008632895.1). Lineage (NCBI taxonomy): Eukaryota > Metazoa > Chordata > Mammalia > Rodentia > Muridae > Mastomys > Mastomys coucha. The sequence continues at coordinate 23,191,674 of NW_022196902.1, forward strand.
ATCCCAGCACTTGGGAGGCAGAGACAGGCAGATTTCTGAGTTCGAGGCCAGCCTGGTCTACAGAGTGAGTTCCAGGACAGCCAGGCCTACACAGAGAAACCCTGTCTCACCAAAAAAGAAAAAAGAAAAAAGAAAAAAGACGCTTGGCAGCTTAAATAGTTGTCATAGTGCTTACTAATGAATAGCTGTGTGTAACCTAGCTTTAAAAGAAAGGAAAAATATATTTCCAAAATGAATATCCATCAAAGTATGATAGAGATTTTCTTCCATGCTTATTCTCATAAACAACGTACTTTGTGTAATTTTTCTTTGGTAATTTCCTTACAACAAAGTGTTTACTATAGAAGAAGAGGTAAGTCAGTTTTCAAACTGTCATTAAATAATAAAAAATGCATGTGTATGTGCCTGTATATATGTGTATATGCACAAATAGTAACAAATCCAGAAAACAGCACTTAGGAATTAAGTCAATTCTCCATCCATGTCTTTTAAAGCTAAGCACTTACTTGAGAAGTGCAAGAAAATAAACTAAGGGGTTCACTCTCTAAACCACTGCTTTATCAGCATTTTACCCTTCACACCTAACAGATAAAAGCAACAGGAAAAGAGGACGCTCTACCCCATTCAGATGACAGGAGATCACCAGGCTGATTTGTCTGGCTTCATTTAGTGGACTTTGTTGTCCTGGAGAGAGATTATATGATTCGTTTTCCCCAGGAACTTTGAGAATTCTCAGGAGATAAGGCAACAGACATCCCCTGAACTACTGGGAATTGCTAAGACCCGACAGCCACTTAGAATGTTATCATGTTCTGAGAGGCTCTGTGAGTGCTATCTGTACAGTAGCCAGCACTTAGTCGCTCGATGTTATGTGAAGAGATTTAAAAGAGACTGCAGCTGCTGCATCTTGTGCTTCTATTTTTATTGGGGTGAACTTAACATGAGCCTGAATCTCTTTAAGAGAGAGACTCTCAGGAAGCATTTATGGTAAATCTACTGACAACAGAAGACCGGGGAGATAAGTCAGGAATCAAGAGCTCTGGGGACAAAGCACTTCTCCAGAAAGTCAACCTTAACAGAAGAGTGGGAGGAATTTCCCAAGGAAGAGTTGGGTAAAGCATGGCAGCTTGTGTTGTGAACATACAAGAGGATAGTAAGCTTCGGCCCTAAGAGCTATGCTGGAGCTACACGGTAACTAGGCACCAACGCTTTGCTACAGTCCACATTTCCTGGCTTCAGTTGCCGTTATACATTTCTAGTATCAGTGCCTTCTTGATAGCATATATGTTAAAAGGTTTATTGCCTCATTTGTTTTGCTTTCTCAATCAGATGGCATGATCACAATTAGGAATTCTTATTTCTTTTATGTTAGTAGATGAGCCTGGGGACTTATTGAACAATCAGGAATCACAAGGAAGGTCAAGATTACACAGACACTCCAACTTAAGGGTAAGCTAGGCAATGTTGGGAAGATGGTTTGACCTCGGGCTTAAGGTGATTTTTCTCATGTGATAAGGAAAGCATTTCAGGGTGACAAACAGAAGGTGGCTCTCTGACAAAGTCTGTAAAAACCATCTAAACAAATTAATGTTGACCCCACAGGGGGAGAGGTTTTTTAAAAATCAGACAAGAAATTTTATAGATTTATAAATAATCTTTCAGATTTTTAAATTTTATTTTGTCTGAGTGTTTTTCAGATGTGTATGTATTTGTAACCGTACTGTGCCTGGTGTCTGAAGATGTCAGAAAAGGGCATCAAATCTCCTGTAACTATAGTAACCGAAGGTTTTGAGCCCTCATATGAACGTTGGTAACCAAACCTAGGTCCTCTACATAAGCAACAAATGCTCTTAACCAGTGAGCCATGTCTTCACACCCCAAATGAGAAACTTTGAACTAGAAAAAGAGAATTGTAGCATAGTTCTGTCAAACTTACAGATTCTAAAACTAAAATTTCTCTAGAACCAGTAGTAAACTTGAAAGAATTAAAGAACTCTTTGGAGCACCAAGAGTTGTAGAACTCATTGTAGGGAATCAAGGTGTTTAAACTTCCCTTAAATAAACACCCTAATAACTACCATACTTCTTTAATAAAGATTTAAAATGGAGCACATAATCTCAAAGGCTCACTTTGGGGAAAGCAAATGCACATGCCCTGTTTTAGTATTTGTGACTTCTGTTACTTATTAATTAATACCCCGCAAAGAAACTACTTATATAATTAGTATAACAGTTTGACTGTGGAATGGAGTTGAACACCTAAATTAGAAGTTAATCTTAAACACCTATCAATTCCATTGATCTAGAGAGTCCTAATGAAGAGATACAATCTCTCAAACGTCCATCCTGTGGAAGCATATAAAATCTAGATTTAGACTTCTCTATGACCGACATTTGCTTTCATTTTCACACTAGCGCTGTGAATAATAACTTTAAGCAATCCCTTAACTTTAAACTATCCTAAGAAAATGTTCATGGGATCTACAACAATAAAACTGAGACTTCAAAACTTTTTTCCAGATATTGATTCCTTAAGACTTATTTTAAAACTCAAAAGACTGATGAAAATGCTTACAAAGATTGTTAAAATTATTCACTTATAACATTTCACATTTCTCATTATCTATTTGCTATAATTAAAAAAAAATACAAGTACTACTGTTAGTGAAAAGGGAAACCACACATGAACCGATGCTATCATCTCTGTCACTCAAGTTGGGCAACTCAAAAATTCCTCAGGTATAAATATGTGACTTTCCCAACAAATTAAATTAATCTTGCATGTGGGATTTGATTTTTAAATAGAAAAATCGTATAATTTGTCACTGGGGCTGGCCAGTTTTACGTCAACTTGGCACAAGCTAAACTCATTCTGAAAGAGTGAATCTTTCAGAAAATGTCCTCACTAAAATGACCCATGGACAAGCCTGTGGTACATTTTCTTAATTAGTGACTGACGTAGATGGCCCAGCCCATTGTGGGTGGTGCCAGCTGTGGGCGGGTGGTCCTGGGGTATATAAGGAAACAGGCTGATCACGCCATGGGGATCAATACAATTCTACTGTATAGTCTCAACCCGACTTCCTGTCTCCAATTTACTACCCTGCTTGAATTTCTACCTTGCCTTCCCTTAGTGATGGAGTGTGACATAAGTGTTGTAAACTGGAATAAGCTCTTTCCTCCCTACGCTGATGTTGGTCTTGCTGTTTTATCACAGCAACAGAAACCCTAACCAAGACATCATCCACAGTAAGACCTTGAGTGAAAGAAAGTCCTGTTTGCATCAGATGATCCAAATACCTAGACATAGATTTTAGATGTCAAAATGCTGTAACAAGCATTCAACCAGCATGGGGGTGTGAATCAAACACTGGGAATCATTTTGTTTGTACTTTAATTATGGTACTTTGCATATTAATGGGGCTGCTTGTTCATTTGAAAATGTTTACTTGCTCAGCTGGAAGTAAATACCTGAGGAAGGGTGGAGGGTCACTGACACTAATATCTCTAGAGACACTTACAATCTGATGACTTAAGATTCAACAAAGAATGCTAATTCATTTGGTTCTCTGAAAATAGTGTAAGGTTGTCTGGGCTACAGCAGACTTAGCAAAACAGAAAGCAGTGGTAAGGAATGGGATCAAGGAGCCTTGGTTAACTGGAGTGGTGGGGTAATGTGGGGGAGGGTATAACAATAAAATTCAGTGGCTCAAACTAGACAATGAAGTAGAATAAAACAGTTAGCTAATACAGATCTCTGGAAACAACGGATGAGGCAATGCTGAGTAATAGAGTCGTGATATGGTTGACATGGTTGCCAAAATACAGGATAATTAGTAAGGCGCACATTTTCCAACAGCCCATTGTACATCCAGTGTTTATTATCTCTGTTACAACTGATCATTGCCGATGGCAGGGCTGAACTGCCTGTAACTACTAAAAGTGTCCTGGAATTATTCTTGGCTGGCATATCCCCAAAGTTTTTCAGGGGATGGGAGCTTGGTATGTCAGTGTGTCCAAACTGAGCTGAAGGAAAAGAAAGAGCATCCAAACAGAAACCTCCATCTTTTAAAGAAGAGACAGGATTTATAGACAGATCCAAAGACTGAAGCATTCAGTGCAACTGCAGGAATTAGTTCACAGACAGATCGATTCCTAGTACACAATAGTAAAGGGTTGTTCAGTTGGGAGTTTTTATTCAAGTTCTGTGCGGAGGTGCAAAGATGAATACAACTGAGCAAATGAATTCATTTCCTAAGAGCATCATTCATTCACCAAGGAAGGAAGGAAAGAAGAATGAAAGCTGAACAAGGAGCTACTGAGAAACAGCAGCAAATCCTCCTGCAGGGTATAGCTTAGATTGTGCTGGCCATCCTCCTTCACCTCCCTTCCCCGTCTCGTTCCCTCCCCTCCCCTGCCTCTTCCCCCACTCTCCTGTGTGTGTGTGTGTGTGTGTGTGTGTGTGTGTGTGTGTGCTGTGCATGCACAGATGCATATGCACTTGTTTACTTGTGAAGCCTATAAGATGGTGTAGGTGTTATTGCTCATTAGTTAATAGTCACCTTGTTCTTTGACATTGGCTATCTCACTGACCTGGGGATCAGTAGACCAGGCTAGCTTCCCTGTAAACCTCTGGGATTCACCAGTCTTCATGACCCTGTACTAGAATTACGATTGCATATTACTACATGAGGCTTTTTTATAGGCTTTTTTATGCGAGTTCTAGTGATCAAACTTGGGTCCCCAGCTTACACTAGCTTGCACTGTACATAAAAGATACATGTTTTTATACCATACTGGATTAGAAGTTTGAAAGAGGTTGAAGTAGACAGGAAAGAAACTAAGAGCCATCATTTATTAATAACTAATAGTATGCCAAGAATATCATGCTCCCCGTGCGGAAAACTAAGAGACAACACAAAAAGAAGTTTCACCTCACTAGAACATTGCTGCGCTGGCATCTGAATGTGAGTCTTTCTTGCAGATCTAAAGGAACAGATTCATTCCCAACATTCCTGGAGCCACAGAACTCCATTTGAAATCTTCCCCCCCCCCCCCATGTAGTAGGCAGGTAATAAAAAAGCCATGCTCACTCTATCCTGCCTTTAACTCCTTGAGTGAACTGAAAAATGCACACAAAATAACTCTGAACACATATAGTTTATTATTTCTGACTTACTCTTCAAACACAGGAAAGACACAGCATTTAGCAACAAATGAAAGGTGAACTGGTAGCAGGAAAGTGAGTAGCCACATAGTGGAGTCAACACCACGCAGTTTCCATAATTAACATGCAGTTTACTGTTATCATTAAGAAGCACAGTGTAAGATCAAGAATTGACAAATGAGACCTCATAAAATTGCAAAGGCAATCTCTATAAGGCAAAGGACACTGTCAATAGGACAAAAAGGCAACCAACAGATTAGGAAAAGATCTTAACCAATCTTACATCCGATAGAGGGTTAATATCCAATATATACCAAGAACTCAAGAAGTTACACTCCAGAGAATCAAATAATCCTATTAAAAATGGGGTACAGAGCTAAACAAAGAATTTTCAACTGAGGAATATCGAATGGCTGAGAAGCATCTAAAGAAATGTTTAACATTCTTAGTCATCAGGGAAATGCAAATCAAAACAACACTGAGATTCCACCTCACACCAGTCAGAATGGCGAAAATCAAAAACTCAGGTGACAGCAGATGCTGGTAAGGATGTGGAAAAAGAGGAATACTCCTTCATTGCTGGTGGGATTGCAAGCTGGTACAACCACTCTGGAAATCAGTTTGGTGGTTCCTCAGAAAATCAGACATAGTACTACTTGAGGACCCAGCTATATCACTCCTGGTCATATACCCAGAAGATGCTCCAACATGTAATAAGGACACATGCCCCACTATGTTCATAACAGCCTTATTTATAATAGCCAGGAGCTGGAAAGAACCCTGATGTCTCTCAACACAGGATTGGATACAGAAAATGTGGTACATCTACACAATGGAATACTACTCAGCTATTAAAAATGATGAATTCATAAAATTATTAGGCAAATGGATAGAACTAGAAAAATATCATCCTGAGTGAGGTAACCCAATCGCAAAAGAACACACGTTACCATGTGTGATAAGTGGATACTAGGCCAAAAGCTGCAAATAACCAAGATACAATTCACAGACCACATGAAGCTCAAGAAGAAGGAAGACAAAGTGTGGGTGCTTCCATTCTTCTTAGAAGGAGAACAAAATACTCACAGGAGGAAATGAGGAGATAAAGTGTAGAGCAGAGACTGAAGGAAAGGTCATCCAGGGACTGTCCTACCTGGAGATGCATCCCATAAACAGTTACCAAACCCAGACACTATTGTGTATGCCAAGAAGTGCACGCTGAAAGGAGCCTGATATGGCTGCCTCCTGAGAGGCTCTGCCAGAGCCTTACAAATACAGAAGTGGATGCTCACAGCCAACCATTGGACTGAGTGTGGGATCCCCAACAAAGGAGTTAGGATAAGGACTGAAGGAGTTGAAAAGGTTTGCAACCTCATAGGAAGAAAAACAATATCAACCAACCAGACCACCCAGAGCTCCCAGGGACTAAGCCATCAACAAAGGAGTACACATGGCTCCAGTTGCATATGTAGCAGAAGATGGCCTTGTCATGCATCAATGGGAGGAGATGCCCTAAGTGTAGGGGAATGGAGGGCCCAGAGTGGGAATGGGTGGGTGGGTGAAGGAACACCCTCATAGAAGCAGAGTGAGGGAGGATGGGATAGGGAGGTTCTGGGAGTTGGGGAAACTGGGAAAAAGGATAACATTTGAAATATAAATAAGGAAAATATCCAACAAAAAAGGAAAAAAAGAAAGTGTTAGAGAGAGAGAGAGAGAGAGAGAGAGAGAGAGGGAGAGAGAGAGGGAGAGAGAGAGAAGCACAGTGTAATGTTGTGTTCCCAATTCTGCTGGAACCCCGGGGGAGCTCAAGAACTGCAGGATCTAATGCAATTATGCCTAAGAGTCTTTATTATTATGAATCAGACTCAGATAGACAGCCTTCCCACCTTGCAGGACAGGAGACCTACCTGAGCCTAGAAGGCCTGGCACTTATATACAGCATAGTTTGAGATTCTTTGTATTTTAGGGTGGGGGTGGGGTGGGGAGTGATAAAACAAGTCATTTTTTCAAACATGATATCGTTTGTTCAGGAGGAAAAGCAGAATCTCGAGACTGAGAGTGGGGAACATTTTCTGACCTAGGGAGTAACTTTATGGTGCTTATCAGGAACTAGTGTGTGCTTTATGGCTAGCTATACTGTCTGTGACGACTGATTACCTCCTTTTCGTGATCCAAACATGGAACCCAAACCTTCCCAAGGATGTTTGGTTTAGGGGTTTGTCTTCCAAGGACAGGCACCAGCTGCACCTGGGAAGTGCTTAGCCGTTTATCAGTGAGAGTGCCAGCCTTGGTGACATGGAGGAGCGAGAGGTGGTCATTTGTCTTCTCAAGCTGGCATTTGGTGTAAAGGGGTGCCTTTATAGAAGTGAAGACAGCAATATTGCGATACCAGACTGAGTCCTCTCAGAGCAACCAGGGTGAAGAAGGAAGCCTCCAGCTTGCTGAGATGAGAGATCATGGGGTGGGGAAAGGGGAATGTCTGTGAGAGAGCGCAGAGGCAAGCCACCTATGCACTTCAGCAACAGTAGCAGAGTGTCCTGTCTAAAGTAGAAGGGTGGGCCAAGGCACATTTTTAGGAGGAAAATATTCTAAGAAATTACGTCTTTAATTTTAAATGACATTAAAAATAAATTCCTCTCAGGCTCTTTTCCCCTGCAACCTGGGGGTATATTAGTTGAATTCTTTGTTCCAGTACCAAAATAAACTTCCACCTAAAAATCTGCCTACTTAGAGGATGGCAATTATTACTCAGGACACTGACTCTCCCTGGGGTGCCATAGCATCTGAGCTGGGGCAGAGGATAAGTTGGGTGCTAGATCATGCAACCCATTCAGTCCCTTCTAGGGTTCTTGGAAATGGCTGCAAACCACCGCTAAGCTAGACATCCACATCTTTTCACACACTCTTCATTCCAACTGCCTTGATCAAACTCACTTTATCCTTACCCACCTCTCCTGAGAAAGAATTAGTTCAATAGTTCTGCTTTGAAACATTTTTTTCATTTCTTCCATTTTGTAGTTTTGCTCTCATTTCAAGTATAATTTACTGAACAGAATTGATATGTAGTTCCAGGTTCTGTCCAAGAGACTAGACACACAAAAAAAATGTTAAATCATGATGATGATAGCAATAGACCCAATAGCAGTGTGATCAAAGTAAAACACTTTTTCTTCCCATGTAATTTTGCCATTGCATGAATTCTGCAAAGTTGTGACCCAGTTCTGTACACACACACACACACACACACACACACACACATACATACACACAAATGAGAACAGAAAGGGAACCATCTCAGAAGAACTGGATCATCAAGAGAGGGAGAGGATCAAGAGAGGGGAATGGGGATGAATATTCTAAACACACATTATATACATACATGTACATATATTATTATATACATATACTATACATTATATATTACATACACATATATTATATACATACATATATTATTATATACATACATACATGCAGAGACTCAGAGCTCTGGAGCTACTTCTCTGTAGCCTGTTGGTGCTTTGCATAGCATCTGCTCCTGTTTTTCTTCTCTCTTTAATAAAACTTTTCACCTCTAGAAAAAGAAAGAGGGAGAGAAAGAGAAAGAGAAAGAGGGAGAGAAAGAGAAAGAAAAAGAGAAAGAGAAAGAAAGGAAGAAAGAAAGAAAGAAAGAAAGAAAGAAAGAAAGAAAGAAAGAAAGAAAGAGAAGGAAGCAAGGAAGGAAGGAAGGAAGGAAGGAAGGAAGGAAGGAAGGAAGGAAGGAAGGAAGGAAGTGGGCTCTGCATATCCAGGGTCTGAGTGTATGATTTAAAAATCACACTCCACTTTGAAACATGTAAGTATGTGATAGGTCATTTCTGTCACTAAAATGTCAATAAGCATCATGATGCTTCCCTAGGTAGAGGCAGAATTAGGACTTAGAGGTGGTGAAGATAAGAACAGTGCGATGCTTATCCACAAGGTGGGTATCCTGGAACTGAAAGGCTGAGGAAGCCAGCTTTCCTGGGATACACGGAGTTGCTTAGGAGGAGGACATAAGCCAAATTCCTAGGAATCTTCAATCCCCCAATCTAAATCTTCAATCCCCCAAGAAAAGATACCTTTATAGGGCTGGTTGAAAGCACTTGTTTCTCTTGCTGGGGACACTGGCTGATTCATCTCCCAGCACCTACATGGTGGCTCATAACCATCCTTAACTCTAGTTCCAGGGATTCTGAAGACACCAAGTCCACATATAAGTACAAATACACATATGCAGACAAAATACTCATATGTGAAAATAAATAAGTCTAACTTTTCTAATTTAAGAACATTTTTTAAAATGTAACTTTACAATGGAGCAGTGAGCTAGCATCAACACTAACTAGGCTCTGAAGACTCCTGACAAGCTGTGTTGAAGACATCACAGCCTGCCTTCAGTACTGCTCCTACTCAAAGCTTATGACTTCAGGGCAATCACAAGGAATCATCAAACAAATTCAAACCAAGAGACAAACTGAAAACAAGTGAATTATTACCCTACTCTAAGTGTCAAAATGAAAAAAGATGGAAAGAAACAACCACAAATTACAAGATGCATGGTAACTAAATATGCTATGTGACTTCAGGTTGGTCCCTGAACAAAATTCCCTAGCATATTTTTACTGGGACAATTAAATAACCAATAAAATGAACATAAAGTCTGCATATTAGACATCAGCATCAGGCCAACATTAATTTTGAGTGTAATAGTTATAATATGTACATACAAAACAACTTATTCTTGGAAAATATATACCAAGTATTTATGGATAAAGGGATAGAATGCTTACAACTTATTATCAAATGGTCCATGGTAGAAGTATCTACAGAAATACAAAATGATACCAATAAACTTATTAAAATGTTGACAGTCAGGAACTTCTGAGTGAAGGGACGTGGGTCTTCTTTATAGTAGTCTTGAATTTTTTGAGAATTTAAAATTATATTGTTAGTTTCATCAGGGACTCTGAAGCCGGTAATGCACATAGGAGGGCCTCATAGAACTGTTGTCAAGGCAACAGTCGCCATATTCCCAGAATCCATTGGGCTCACCTCCCACCCTTACCTGCGGCCAATACATCACTACGTGTGTGTGTGTGTGTGTGTGTGTGTGTGTGTGAACACTCCTCTTGCCCTCTCTCTCTCCCCCTCTTCTTTCTCTGCTACTGCCCTCTCTCTCTCTCTCTCTCTCTCTCTCTCTCTCTCTCTCTCTCTCTCTCTCAACTAAACCTCTTACATGTGGAACTGTTTGGGCCTAGTGTGTGGTATATCCTGACGCAAGCCACCATTCTAACACATCATATATAATATAAAGAAATTTACCAGACTGAGGATGTAACTCTGCCCCTGTTCACTACCACAGGATCTGAAGAGCTAATTCAGTTCAACAAGAGCCAACTGCATAGTTATTTCCTCAGCTCAACTCCTGGGATGCCCACACACAGCCTCTCTCCTTCATCATCCACCTGTTTGATGTGCTCATATTTCTGAGAGCTTATATTTGATTGGCACCTGTCAGGATGCCATTCCCAATTCATCCAATGAATTCAGTATCTGTTTCTTCCTGGTTAACTATATTTCTGTCTAGACTTAAAGTACCAACCATTCTCACTCCAGGAGGTTTTCCTGATGTTTAAATAAAATAAAAATTCATGTGGCTGTGGCTAGCAGACAGTAAATCTTCAACAAATGATACTCATTTGTATTATTATATCAATAATAAATAAATCTTAAATAATACAATTCTTATTGAAAGAAGAAAATATGAAACTAACCAATAAATTTTCACTATGTATAATGACACAACAGGGTGGGACTTATAGGGAAATGAGTATTCAAGCAGTTGTATATCCATGACTGAATTAGGAAATGCCCTGATCCAAAATAGCACAAGACGTGAGCATATAGAAGCAACTTAATTCCCTTTTAGAGCCGTAACAAATTTAAGACAAAGTGGAAAATATGAGGCACAGCTTAAGGAAAAATGAAACCACGTAACAAAACTTAGTCTTTCAGGGGAGATGGGGAAGAATATTTGATTGTGAGACAAGACCGTGTGTGGCTTCCTTGCTTCCTGTTCAGGAGAGAGTCTGCAGCCATTGTCTAAGCTGTGCTGAAGACAAGTCAAAGGAGAATAGGCAGATATGAATTGCCCAGAGAGATCAATAAGGTTTACGAGAAGCTCGTGAGCAGTGGAAATTGTTCTTCTTTAAACCTGAATTGTGCAGCTGTGATTATTTGTTTCCTGAATGTGGATCTGACAGTGAGAGATAAATCCAATAGAAGCTCTGTAGCTTGGAAAGAGGTTTATTTTCTCTCCAGAGCATCTATGTTTGTGTGAAAATGGTTATTGGGCCTGGAGCCACTGGCAATAATATGTATACCTAGAACTTTCCCTTTGATTTGCTGAGTGCCGCCACACACCACCATTTGCTTATTCAGTCTCTCTCAGTGGTCCTTACAGAATCCTTTTGTGCAACGCCCCCAGCTACAAGTCACTTGCTGTGCAATGGTTTAGGACTGAAATGTCACTTAGTGAGTTGTATTTTATTTGCTCTTGCTGGGTGGCCATTGCTTTAGTATTCTGTCTCCTGACCTGCATCCCTTATTTACATTTTTAATATTGGAGGAATAAATAGTTCCAAGACTGATATTCCACTTTGTACTTTGTCTAAATATCCAACAAGCAAGTCATAAACAAAGGAAAAGGTTTCCCTTTGAGTTTCAAGAATCTTAGAATCCTGTGTCCTGGCTCAATGTTCTACTTATACCAATAGTATGTTTCATTATACATACATGTAGGCAGACATAACTGACAATGCTCAAGATGGAATTTTTCATCCTGTAAAAAATAATAGATTTAAGATCCGAGTAAACAGGGACATCTCAGAAAAACACCAAGAGGCCAGGAATTTCCTTAGTGAGATAAGCTCAGGAACTTTAGGAAGGTAATGGAACAATCCGGAAGGGAAAGGCTAATTAACATTTCTCAGATCACAGGGTGAGAAACTACCTGTGGGCTGGGGCACATTAAACAGGGTGGGCCTTTGCCCACCTTCAGACAAGTGAAGTTTAAAGACCAATCAGTTTAAAAAGTCACACTGTTCTACCAATCACATTGTGTCTAATGGCTGCTGCCCTGAAAATTGTATAAAAGCTCACTGACCAAGCTGTGCAGGGTCGCCTCCTTTCCTTAGGGTCTGGACGGCCTCAGTGCACTGAAATAAAAATCCTCGTGCTCTTTGCATCGATCGGGCTCCATGTGATTCACTCAGGGGGTCTCCGGGAAGCTAAGGCTCAACCGGTCTTACAGCTTCTGACTTTACCTAGCACTGTACTCCTGTCTAGAATCACCAACTCCACACTTGGAAGAAATTCAAACAGCACTCTCAAACAGTGTGAATCTTCTAAGAGACATAACATCCTCTTAACATGAAGATACCAAAATAGACCCTGAAAAATTAAAGAATGGGTTAAGTTGAAACTACAGTAAATCTTACCTAGACAGTAGTCACAGAGCTACAATAGAATGTGAATTTTAACACAGAGGTAACAACTGAAACAATCACTGGTTTATAAGCCAATGGTATTCATAACAAGTAAAGTTTAACCCCAGTGAGTGTTTAGTGAATACTTACTGGAGGCCAGCCCTGGGGTGAGCACTTGACAATGGATAATCACCTCAAATCCTCACTTCTATCCAGACACAGGCACTACTATGGCTCTCCATACAAAGGAATGAGACTTAATGTGAGAAAACAATCTGCCCAAAGCCAGAGTGCCTGGAAATTACAGAGTCCGGTTTAATTTCTGCCCAGGCTGCAGCTCAAATTCAAACTCTTAACTGAGCCACTTGTATCTTCTAATTCTAGCCTGTGCCCCCAACAGACCGTGAACACTAGGAATTATTTGTGTTTGCTTGCTGGTTTGTTTGGTTTTGTTTGACAGTGTATCTGCTATGTATCCCAGGTTGTCCTTGAAGTAATGTACATCCTGCTTCTGAGTTGCTGCAAAGGTGGTAAGAATTTTGTTGTTTTTGTTTTTGTTTTGGTTTTGGTTTTGGTTTGGTTTTTGTTTTTTTTTTGGATCTGTCTAGTATTCTAGTCAAGAACAATACAAAGACTAGGGACGTCCCTAGGAATGAACAAGTTGGGCATCCATAAATCCAATGGTGGCACTTAGAGATTCCAATAAATATATATTAATACTTATTGTGTTTCTGGCACAATTCCAGGCACTTAAGTCCGTGAGTTCTCCATATTATCATTCAAGCTTGAAGACCACTATGCTACTCCTGGACCCCAAAACCCAGCAGCAGCCTGGTAAACCAAAATCAGAAGTGATTTGCTATTTGCTACTGTTGTTCATCTTCTACTGTTGTCTTTCTCCCAAAGACCAAGGATTTCTATATGTGGATGTGCATGGCATAAACAGAAAACTTGGGATGATGAGGCAGGAGGATCAAGTTTGTTCAGGAGCACCCTAGGATGTAGAGCAAACCAAAACCAAACCAAACCAACAAACAAAAACTGATATATACTATTCACATCTAAAATTAAATCTTTGAGATAGCTTTGACTATCATCGTTTTAGAAGAAACAATGAACCATTTTAACCCACAGCATCAGGTTATATAATGGCTGAAGAGGACCTTCGCAACCACCCTTGCTCTCAGCATCCAAGTGAGGAAACCGAGAGCTGTCTTACAGGAGAAGACTGGGAGATCCATGGCTCTAACAGGAATACTGTTCTTCCCCAGAGCACCATGCAGGGCTACTTCCAGCAAGACCAACCCATGTCCCTTCTGCCTGCCAACTGGGAGAAAATTAAAAATTTTATTGTTCATAATTTTGGATACATTGCAATATCTCAGGTTCATATAAACTCACATATTGTGCTCAGTAAACTCTGATGAACAATTTAATGGCAAGGTACCACCCGACCCTGCTCACTCTGGGAGGGCATGATGGTGGAGCAAGGAGGGAGGGAAGTGAGGGAAGCTCATAAATAATGAGAAGCCCAGGACTGATTTCATCAAAGTGCCAAGCTCAGGCCATGGAATGTTTCAATTGTATAAAATTTATGATTTTTCTGAAGGGGATGATTTACTGGCCCTAATTTTCCATAATAAAAACTCAGTGGGGATCCTGTGAATGAAATATCTTTTCAAAAGTAAGTTTAAAATGTAGTTCAAAATGAGGGTCACTGGTACTATGTCTGGAGAATAACTCCTCGGGTCACCTCCAAAAATGAGTCACAAGAGAATGACCCATAAATTGTGTTGGCTAAAAAGGCATGAAGTTGTAAATTAAATAAATAATAAAATAAATAAGCAGTATGTCAAAAAGCATGTCCCATCCAATTTGTTCAGTTGATAGGTTTATATCTTTATCATTGGATTTCAATGAAGTAATGAAAACCTGGGTAAAAATCTAAGAGTTTTAATTAGATAATGAGAAAGAGAAAAGAAAAAATCATTAAAAACAAGTAATGTACCTCATATTCAGAAAAAATATATGTATGGCTTCTTGCAAATCTAACTAATGCAAAATCAGAGCCTAGATCTTGTGAGACAATTCCTAGTCCCTTTCTTCATTAACAAAACTCCTGTGTACCCTTACAAACTACCAATACCGGGCCTATGAGTGGGGACTGGCCCACCGAGTCACAAGCAACCTCAACCCCACCTGCTCACCAGTTCTTAGCTTTGACTCCATCGCAGCCTTCTGCAACCTGCTTGGACTTTCTGGAGGTTCTTTCCTGGTCCTTTCAGGAGGAGATCCTGATCCCTTAAACCTTTCCAATGCCACTCCCCAAGTGAGTAAATGTACCCCAATCCTAATATGTTCAGTTTCCTGCTTCACACTCCTGAATGTTGGACCATGCATCAGAGATCCAGCCAGAGGAGAGCTTAAGTTGACCACATCACTTTGGCCTATGACCATTTGTAGCAGGGTATCACACACACACACACACACACACACACACACACACACACACACACACACAAACACACATACACACACAGTAGATATATTATTGCACTTCATCTTTGTAAGCTAGAACCTAATGATTAACCAAAACCACCCGAATTTCCAGTGATGATTTATTCACTGGAACAAAACAATCTATATCTGGTCTTTAATCTTACTTCCCTTATAATTATAGATTTTCTACTTAAACTCAAGTCTCAAGCATGTGTGCATTCCCTACATTTTCCTTCTTATTGGTGAATGTTATGGTGATCCTGTTGTGGTCTCCAGTTCTTGTAGGTCACACACTATATATATATCCCTAGTCATTAAAGAATGGGTTGGGTCCCATGATTTTCCTAGAACCAGTAGGATACAGCAAGGGGTGCATGGTGTCTCCAAAACTGCACGACATTATGTAAGACTGTCTTACTAGCAAACAGCTAGAGATTTCTCTTAGGATCAGGCCTTA
Organism: Mastomys coucha; assembly: GCF_008632895.1. NCBI lineage: Eukaryota > Metazoa > Chordata > Mammalia > Rodentia > Muridae > Mastomys > Mastomys coucha. The sequence goes on from NW_022196902.1 coordinate 23,207,305, forward strand.
AAGAAAGAAACCACTAATTTTTAAAAGAGGCAATGAGAGTCTCATATAGCACAGAATTGGTGGTACATGGTCATATCTAGTTGCTGATAATGGCTGCCATCTGATAGCCAGCAAAATGCTGAAGTTTTTAGTTCTGTAACCACAAGAAAATAACTTTGAGCAAAAAACATTAAGGATAATTATAAGAGTTATGAGGGTCACACACCTGTTGTTGTATAAGCCCCCAGGTGAGAACAGAGTTCACCAATGCTGCAGAGGTCCAGCTAAGATACATGCCAAACACCCAATGTGCAGAAAGTGTAAGATACTACATGTATGTATGTTGTCTGAATGTTTTACTACATTTGTGGTAGTTTATTAAGAAGCCATGCATAAAACATTAAATTTTTATTCAATTCAATGTACAGAAAACTATTCATCATGTTCACCACAACAGATATAAAGACTTATTTTGATTCCCTAAGATCAAGTCACCAAAGTGAAGCAATGTACCATCTACATAGAAATATTACACAGAAAGATGATGACGATGATGATGATGATGATGATGATGATGATGATGATGATGATGATGATGACAAGGGTGAGTGTATGACAATGATAGTTTATGATGATTGCTAAGTAAATGAGATTAGCCGCAATTTCTAAGGGTGCTGTCAAGAAAGAAGCTGAGGTACCAGAAAGATCTAATGATAGATGTACTGGCTGCTTGTGTGTGTCAGCCTAACACAAGCTAAAGTCATTAGAGAGAAAGGAGTCTCAGCTGAGGAAATGCCTCCATGAGATCCATCTGTAAGACATTTTCTCAATTAGTGATTAATGGGTAAGGCCCAGCCCTTTGTGGGTGGTGCCACCCCTGGGCTGGTAGTTCTAGGTTCTATAAGAAATCAGGCTGAACAACCCTCTAGACCAAGCCAGTAAGCAGCACCCCTCTATGGTCTCTACTTCAGTTTTCGCCTTCAAGATCCTGTTTGAGTTCCTGCCCTGACTTCCTTCAATGATGAATAGCAATGTGGACATGTAAGCCATAATTCTCTTTTTGGCCATGATATATTGTCACAGCAGTAGAAACCCTGACTAAATTGATAGAGTCCAAGGAGTCTCAGAACAAGTATATGGGTTGACTAAGCAAAGGTGAAGAGTAAAAGGTGAAGTAGAAAGGGCACATGCCTTGTCACACATACCACAGCATCTCCTTCTTTTGTAGGTGTCATTGTTTGGGGGTTTTGTCTTTTTGTTTGTTTATATTTTGGTCTTGTTTGTTTTTTCTGAGATAAGGTCTTGACCTGTAGCCGGGCTGTGTGCTTGACCCCCATGTGATAGATTACAGGAATGCAGGAATGCAGGAGTGAACTGCATCTGCCAAGGACACCCTGATCTTTCTGTGAAATGAAGAATCACACAGGCTCAAAGCACATGGCTTTGAGCAAGTTATTCTTCTTTTCTATCTAAACCTCGTTTCCTTGGCTGTATTACAGGAACCATGAAGGTGCCTTAGTTGTTTAGAAAGGCAAATTACAAAAAGAATTAAAATAGACAGCATGTGTAGGAACCTGATAAATGGTTGCTGTAGTTATTTCCAGAAAAATACTCCATTGCTTTCTAGAAGAGCACGCTTGAAGAGAACCATTCACGTCAGGCCTACAGCAGCTCAGAGGTTGACTGGTATCCCATCACTCCCAGGACCTATCAGGCCATCCTGGGTTTTCCTCAGCTCTGACTCCTTGCTTTGCACTCTTGGCACTTTTATGATGGTGTACAGTGCCTGTTCTAAAACCGCAAGGACTTCAAGGACAAAGGTCATCTTCACTTCACCCTTTCAACATCTGCCAAGCCCAGAGCAAGTTAGGCAAGTAGTAAATCATCTTGAAGTGATTTTTATTATTATTAATTATTTTATTTATTTACATCCAAAATGTTATCCCCTCCCTATCATCCCATGTAGAGGTCTTCCCCCATCCCTCATTCCCTTCTCCTCTGAGAGGGTGCCCCCTGGGGGGTTTCTTCCCTCCCTGGAGCATCAAGTTTCCTCAGGATTAGACCCATCCTCTCCCACTGAGGCCAGACAAAGCAGTCCTCTGCTATATATGTGCCAGTACCTTGGACTAGCCTCTTTGTGGTCTCTGATTAGTGGCTCAGTCTCTGGCAGCTCCCAGGGGTCCAGGTTAGTTGACACTGTTGGTCTTTCTATGGAGTTGCCATCCCTTTCAGCTCTTTCAATCCTTCCCCCAACTTTCCATAGGGGCCCCTGACTTCAGTCCAATGGTTGGCTGTGGGTATGTGCATCTGTCTCAGTCAGCTGCTGATAGAGTCTCTCAGAGGACAGCCTTGCTAGGCTCCTGTCTGCAAGCACAACATAGCATATAGTATCAGTAATGGTGTCAGAATTTAGTGCCTGCCTATGGGATGAATCCCAAATTGGGCCTTTCACTAGATAGCCATTCCTTCAGTCTTTGCCCAATTTTTGTTCTTGCATTTCTTTTAGACATGAACAATTTTGGATCAAAAAGTTTGTGGGTGTGTTGGTGTCCTCATGCCTCCACTGGGGGGTCCTGTATGACTACTGGAGGTGGTCTCTTCAGGTTTCATATCCCCACTGTTGGACATTTTGGCTAAGGTCACCTTAATCATAAAAATCAGAAACTGGAAGCAACCCAGCTGTCCCTCAACCTAAATAAGGATATAGACAATGTGGTTCGTTTGTGCTTTTATTTAATAATGATTAGACCTGCATCCCAGGAGTCTGGAAGAGAGGGAAATAAAGACACTATTCAAAATCTCAGCCTACATCTCATGCCCATTGCAATATTTGTTTATAGTTCCAGAATTTAATCACACCCTTTCCAGATTCAAGACTTTCTATGTTAACCTGATTGTTTTTCTGTTTCTTTGTTTGTCTGTTGGTAAACACTCATTCTTTTCTTCTTTTCTGTAAGAAGTGTTTCTTGCTCATACATTTCTGCACAATACCCAGTTGCTACAATCAGTAATGACAATGATAAGGAAAGGAACTCTCATTGATTTATAGTGTTTGCAAGCTACCACAGCCTTCCATACAGAGATGCACCTACCTCCACTATACTCAAAAGGCAACTCTAGCATGCATTGTATCTCTAGGGTATTTATAAATATGAGGCATATGTGAGTCTTCTAGTTAGCTGGTAGAATTTACAGTCTTCCTATTATATAGTGCTGACAGTGGAAATGTAAGTCCCCTGAGTATACTGGAACATTCACATATGGTCCAATATTACACATACACTTGGCATCTTGATACAGTTGAGATCCAATGTGTTTTCACACAGACAGTTGGCATCTGGCTTGAATGTCTAGAAGTATGGAGGGGAAAAGATGCCAGTAGGAAATCAAAGGAGGAGCATGAAGAACAGCCGTCCTTCCAACCAAATGGGAAATGCTACAGCTCCATCAGATGATCAGTTGTCCAACACTGAAAATTCTATGTGTGCCTTCAGGGTACTGTTACTTCAAATTAAACCAGAATGTTGTTTCCTTAAAATAAATGAAAAAGACCTGAGCAGCAAAGTTGATTTATTTTCAGAATCAAAGCCTCTAGGAGAGGATGTGGTTGAAAAGCCTCGTGTTTCATCTCTGTAAGTTACCAGCTGTGTGTCCTTGGGCAAATTGCAGAACCTCTGTACCAATTGGTGTTCTCATCTATAAAATGGGAACAGACACACTTGGGGCTCTATACATTCAACAGTTATGATAATGAATGAGATAGTGTAGCCTGTGCAGTCTTGTGCAACATTATTTTATTAACTAGCTACACTGAACTGTTTTGTAATTGTTATGACATCATCTTTAATTTTTTGATCATTATTATTAACTGCAGTGAACATTTTTTCTTTGCCTAGGGGCACACCTAGAAATGGTCCCAGTAGTTTCCCTTCTCCTTCCCAGTTCATCATTTAATCACCATGATTCTAGCCCAAGCCAGATCATAAAGACAGCTTTTCTAAGGCTCTGCCACATCTCTGTCCTCAGTGTAAAAAATACCAACAGGTTCAGATTAAGGTAACAAATTATATACAGCAAGTTTTCCTTCTGTTTTTTAATTTAATAATTTTTATTCAAGATAAACAAAATTGGAACGACTTGGAACAACAGTGGGATGAGACACCTTCAAGGAAACGTAGTTTCTACCTAAAAACTAAGTTTACATTCAGCATTAAATGGATTCAGGTTTAAAAAGGAAGTCATAGCAAAGAGAAAGATTTTGTTCAAGATGAGTTTCTAACACCTATAACAAAGACTTCTAAACCAAAGTTAATAATGAAATGAAGTGAGCAGGACAATATTACAAAAAGAAAAGTAACAACGAAAATAAGACTGCTTAAGAGACAGCTGTGCAGAGCTATTGACATCTCAGTGTTGGAGGCACCACACAGCATCAAGAAAAGCACAAACTGAGGTGGTTAACATTATCTATATAAAAAGAATTGGTTTGAAATGCCTATAACGCTCAGGATCCAAGAATAATCCTCTCTATTATTACATAGATTATAACTGAAATCTTTCTGATAGGCTCACACAGCCCTTGCACTCCAGTTTGTCTGTCCCCCAATCCCTGAACCATTCAAGAAGCCCAGATGGCTTAAATGACCCTGTGAGGGGAGCCACCAAGCTTTGAGTGGAAAGCATACAGAGTATTCTCTATTGGCAAGGTCTCTGGAAAAGGGAATATGCCAACAGGACTACTCCCTTGGCACCCCATTTGCTGGGCTAGCCATCCGGCCAGGCACACACTCGGCAACTCCTGACCACAGTCCCCAGTGCTCCCCAGGCAGCTGCAGGTTGTGAGCTGCAGTCTTGTCCAGACTCACAACAACTTCTCTCTTTCTAACACCAAGGACAGCTTAACAAGCCTTCTTGTTTTTCATTTCAGTCTCTGGAATTAAAAAATAATGACAATGTCTTCTTCCCTTTCTCTCCTTGATTCTAGAGCTAGTGAGCAGGGACACCCTAACCTAATCTCTTTCAGCTACCTGGCCTGATTTGCCACCGAGAATTGCCTCTACCTTAAGCTTTAAGCCTGACTGACTTCCTTTGTCCCTTTCCGAAATGCTAGTCCTCGAAGACCTCTCATAAAAGACTTTAAGTCTATTCAGCTTCTGGACCACACGCTTGAAAACCAGGGCAGGACGGGAACTTTTCTTTGTGTCAATGATTGCCATCACTCCCCCAACCTATCCACTCTGTAGTGAAGTGGCAAGCACTTCACCTCCTCTTAAAAGATATAATGTAGAAGATGTTTTAACCAAAGATTCTGACTTCCCTTTATCATCCTCCCAGTTCCTATCTCAGTGGGAATCAACCTTGGGGGGTGGAAATTCGGCCTCTTGTTGACCACAGAGGGTCAATCCTTGCATTTTGCTGTGGCATCAGGTGAAAACCAAAGTACATGAAATACGAGTGTAGAATGCACTCACATGAAGAACACTGCCCATATCCAGCATGGCTTCTAAGTCAATGGGAAAGATGACTGCTCTGCCTCCAGTTTAACAATATGGTCTCCTCGCTATTTATCTGTTGTATCTCCTGCTCTTAGCCAGGGAAATGTTGTCATCTTATATCGGTAGCGTCACCACAAGAGAGATGCCTAAGACAAAAGTTTGGCTCATAAAGGTATTGCAGGATCCTTGGTGCCTGCATTAAGTCTCAATGTTACTTGTAGTCTGTGCTCATAAGGGTGTGTATGTCAAGTGAAAATCTTGGAATCGTCATGAAACATTGTTCCAAATGAGAAAATGATATATATGAAACTCATAGAAATCTCTCAGTCTCTGGGGAATTTTCTCAGTTGTTTTAGTTTGAACAAAAAGTAACACTGACAAAATTATATTTGACAGTATTATGGAAGTCACCCGAAATAGCTAATTTTCTTTAATTAGGTAGAAAAGCTCTAGTAGTTTCTGTATTAAAATTAGTCACAAAACTATTTTAATTACTGCTCAAAAAGGAAAAATAACCTAATATTTGGTTTACTTCACATTCAAGCACATACACTACATAAAAAAAAACTTAATAGATGTCTAGTAGTATCAATTTTTCTTATTTATTATATGTAAGTACACTGTAGCTGTTTTCAGACACACCAGAAGAGGGCATCAGATTTCATTATGGATGGTTGTGAGCCACCATGTGGTTGCTGGGATTTGAACTCAGGACCTTCGGAAGAGCAGTCAGTGCTCTTACCCACTGAGCCATCTCACCAGCCCTCAATTTTTCTAAAGTCTACTGTTTCTCTCTGGTTTTTACATTCAGTTTTCAAAGATATATAATAAATATCACAATTTTTAGAGTTTTTCTCTTTTTCCTCCTTCAAATGTATTCAGGAGAATATTGTCTTACTGCACATATGTCTCAAATGCTAAGGAAGAATATATTTTTTTTAGCACTCTCAAACCTATGTGCTAAATTGTTATTCCAAAATATCCATTTTTTTAACTGTGTAAATAGAAAACAAGAGAGCCACCTTCACAGAACTGACATAGGACTACATAAGACTTATACATAGAGCCCAGACCAACTGATGGTTATTCATGCCAACTGCCACCATTATTAATACCATGCCATTCAAAACCTTGGTAGAATCATCTAGAAGAGCTCAATACGAAGTTACTGTTAAAACAGAAAGCAAATATTCTGTCACCCATTAGTTCTTCTACCAATTCAAGGATACAAGCTATTCATAACATTTATTTTCACTTCAACAGGAATATGAAGAGCAAGATATGGAGCTTCTAAGATCTCGTAAATGCAAGCAAAGAAACATTCAAGTCAGAGTCTACTTCTTCCCTTAATTCAGAACATAAAACATTCAAAACAGCATGCAATCCTCTAAGCATACAATACATTCCTGAGTGAAAAGAAAACTACATCATAAGAAACTAACAACAATTTAAGTTTATTGCCAATTTCACAGTACTTAAAACCACTTCCAAAGAAGTACTCATAGATAGATTTAATCCTATGAGAGGAGGTGAGTGGATTATATATGTATCCATTTCACTAGCAGGGAAATAACTTATCAGTATCTACTAGCAATCCTTGTCGTACAGGCAGTACAACTATGGAACCAATGGTTTCTTACCTGTTTTTTATTTGTTTTTTATTTGTTTTAGAAATTTCTCAAACCATTGAAACATGAAAAAGAAAAATAGTATAGTTCTTCCAGCAATGTGCCAACTCCTGAAGGCTTCACAACCTTACCTAACGGTACTACCAGATATGTTCCAACAAACGCTGGGGAGCACTTCACATTCAAGCCACAGCAACTGTGTTTTTTCTCCTAAAGGTAACATAAATCTAGATGTGTGGGGATAAAGAGAGAAGAAGCAGAGAAAATATCTTAAGCATGGAAAAAAATGTTATGTCATATATGTGACATAAAAGCAAAAGGAGAACATTTGAGGGCAGTAAAGAAAACAGGGTTACTGGGCAAAAGTAGAGTGAAAAGATGGACAAGAATGGATTACGAAAACTCCATAATGAAGCTGCTTAACAGGAGGGAAACCATGCCTGGCACTGATAACTGAGATAAAATGCTCATGACTAATGACATCATGAATGTTGGAAGAGATCCAACAACCACCACCTTACCAAACCAGCATAATTCCTAACTACATTCTAAAATTGTGTTGTTATATCAGCAACTTATTGTAGTTTTCATTCCCCAGCAAGGAAAGTTTTCCTTGCAACAAACAGAGACCATTATAGAAAACCACAGCCAATCAAAATGCAGAGTTCTGAAGCCCAGTCCCAACGGATACATCTACAGCATAACTCCTGCTCCTAAGGCTCAGAGATCACTGTAGAAGAAGGAGAGAGAGAGAGAGATGTAAGAGCCAGAGGATCAGAAAGTTTGCTATGAGACTCTTGTCTCCCAGTAAAGTCAGACGCTACACCCATAAGGTCTCACCAGCATGGCTGCCTAAATATGACCTGAACAGGAAGGACACCAATAGACATGCGAAAGGTCAGGAGAGCTATAGGCAACTAAGGAATACTGAGAAAGGGAAAACAGTCTTCCCAGGGAAGAGCCGATCAACTAAATGATCGGTCAATCCCGATAACATACAAGTATTGTTATACAGAGAGAATGGCTGTGTCTATGTATTTAGGTATATAGATATCTAAATACGTGTGCGTGTGCGTGTGCGTGTGCGTGTGCGTGTGTGTGTGTGTGTGTGTGTGTGTGTGTGTGTGTAACAACAAAGAAAACAGAGGCAATGAATTTGAAAGAGTGGGGTGGAGCAGCTATACAGATGAACTTGGAAGGAGAAAAAGGTAAAAGAAAATGATGTGATTATATTATAATCTCAGAAGCTGAAAATGATAATAAAAAGCAAAGAAATGAGTTAGGGGTCTGAGGAAGGAAAGGAAAAGGAGAAATGGTGTAATTAAATTTTAATTTTAAAAAATTATTTTTAAAAAAGGAGATTTAAAATTATAATGAAATCCAATATTTATATGCTAACTTAAAAATTAAATATATATTCAAAACAATATAGCACATACAACAAATATCTAGAATTTTATGTTCCATTAAACAATACCTTAAAATGGATAGAGATTTTTGGATTAAAAATTCAAACATTTATATAAATAGAAATGATGCTCATTCATTTATTTGCATTATAATAATGTGACCAAAACATTCCCTTAGCTAAAAGACAAGAACCCTGGAGCTAGGGAGAAAGCTTATCAATTAAGAGTGTGTATTTTTCTTACACAGGACCTAAGTTCAATTGCCAGCCCCCACACTAGGCAGCTCACAACCACCTGTAATTCCAGAAGTGGGATCTGGTGCACCTGGCTTCTGTAGACCTATGTGCACACGTGTATGTGCGTGTATGTGTGTGTTTGTGTACATGCACACACGTCACGATTTAAAAATAATAATTTTTTTTTTCTTTTAGGACATTGTATCAGAGATTGTGTGACTTTACATACAACTAGCTCCTGAGGGGCATGGGGAAAGCACCTGAAAATAAAGAGAAGATGATCCTAGTGAGAATCTGTAGCATGGCTAAGCAGGTCTGACACCTGCCTGTCTGTGGATACGGCTGCTCCATGCCAATGAAAGCAGGACCAGAATACCAGTGGGGACCAAGCAGAAACACACGGTGGGCCCCAACTAAGGCAGGAAAGTGTCGAAGAAGAAAGCTGGCTGTTCAAAGAACATCTCAACCAGGGTGGCCTGCTAAGTCTGGAGATTGACCTGTCCAGAAAAACACTAGGGAACTCCAAACCAGACCACACACCCTCCCAGACAACATACTGGAAGAAATTTTGAATAATACTTCTGGTCATTAAAGTCCACAGGAAATTTTAGGAAAATTGTCCTACCCAGCACTTTATAAAACCACTTACCAGAAAAATAAACAGTATTTGGAGATTATCCTTTAAAAGGCTAAGAGGCATTTTTAAGTGGAGTTCTCTTCTTCCTCTACTTACAACCACACCCCTACCCTTGACTCAAGAACACACAATAAAGAGCTTAAATAGCTTTATAAACCAACTTAATCTCTAAGGCAAATGAAGTAAAGATGAATAAAATCTTGGTTCAAGATCAGATTTTATTTCAATTGATTATCAAACTTGCTTGAAAAAGCAAAGGTTAAAAAACTACATTCTTTCAGAGACAGTGGCATACACATATCACTGTGCACTCTGGAGTCTGAAGCAGGAGGATGATAATGAGTTTTAGGCTAACCTGAGTTATACAACGAGTTCCAGGCCAGCCTGTGATACAGAGTGAGACCCTGCCTCAAAATAAGAATAAGAATTGATTCACAGGACAGAAAAGATCTTTTCATGCTTGCCCTATAGGTGGTGAGAAAGAACTCAGAGAATGTTTCTCACACTGCTATCATGGGAAATCTGAAATAGTGTAAAATGCAGCTTAACACTTTGAAAATGTGTTCTCTTCAATACATTGATGATTATTTAAAATGATTACAAGATATTATTTCAGAGTTGTCTAGATACAGAATGTAGATCCTGTGACAGAAGCATTACTTGCAGTAGATTTTTATTTAAGCAGCCATAAAAAGAGCAATGTTGATAATGAGATAATGCAGCAGTAAGATTACTTTCCCATGAAGGAGACATTTTCTCTCTTTCCTAAAGTTGTTACTATTATTGTTATTTGTGTGTGTGTGTGTGTGTGTGTGTATACATGAAATGGCATTCATATAGGGGTTCTTGGTTGTCAACTTGACTACATCTGGAATTAACTAAAAACCCCAGACACAGGGCACACCTGTGAGAAATGTTTTGTTGATTGTATCTTTGAGATAGGAAAACCCACTTGACATTTGGTGGCAGTCTATATAAAGGACAACAAAGAAGGAAGCTTGCTTTCTTTGCCTATTTACCTTTCCTGACAAATGCATTCCTTCACTGAAGGAATCTTGAAGGATGGTGAATTCATTCTTTTTAAAAAAAAAAATATGAATCTCTTTTCTTTTTTTTTTCTTTTTAAAATATGGAACGCTTCACGAATTTGTGTGTCATCCTTGCACAAGAGCCATGCTAATCTTTTCTGTATCATTCCAATTTTAGTATATGTGCTGCCGAAGCAAGCACGAACTCATTCTTTTTTTTTTTTTATGAAGAAAAGCATTTAATTTTGAGTTTACAGTTTCAGAGGGTCAGAGGACCATGATATTGGAAAGCATGATATCAAGCAACCTCATCACTGAAGAATTATTGAGAGCTTACACGTGAGACATATTATAGAGCAGAGAGAAAGACACTGGGAATAACAAAGTATTTTTCAAATTTCAGTGTGTGCTATACCATGACATTCAAACAATGAATTTATGAAATTCTTATGGAAATGGATGGATCTGGAGAGTATCATCCTGAGTGAGGTCAGTCACCCAATCACAAAAGAACACACATGGTATGCACTCTCTGATAAGTGGTTATTAGCCCAGAAGTTTGGAATACACAAAGAACAACCCACAAACCACAAGGAACTCAAGAAGAAGGAAGACCAAAATGTGGTCATTTAATTCCTTCTTAAAAGGGGGAACAAAATACCCATAGAAGGAGTTGCAGAGACTAACTATGGAGCAGAGACTGAAGGAAGGACAAGCCAGCCTAATATAGCTATCTCCTGAGAGGCCCTGACAGTACCTTACTAATACAGTAGTAAAGGTTCACAGCCATCCATTGAACTGAGTACACGGTCCCCAATGATGGAATTAGAGAAAGGACCAAAGGAGCTGAAGGGTTTGCAGCCCCTTAGGAGGAACAACAATATGAACTAACTAGTACCCTCAGAACTCCCAGGGTCTCAATCACCAACCAAGGACTATACATGGTGGGACTGATTGTTCTGGCAGCATAGATATAGCAGAGGATTGCAAAGTCGATTATCAATGGGAGGAGAGGCCCTTGGCCCTGTGAAGGTTCTGTGCCCCAGTGTAGGGGAATGCCAGGGCCAATAATTGGGAGAGGGTAGAGTGGTAAGCATGGGGAGGAGGGAGGCAACAGGGGTTCGTTCTTGTTGGTTTGTTTTTTGGAGGGGAAACTGGGAAAGGAGAAACCATATGACATGTAAATAACTAATAAAAAAAAAGAAAATATGGAACGCTTCACGAATTTGTGTCATCCTTGTGCAAGAGCCATGTTAGTCTTCTCTGTATCGTTCCAATTTTAGTATATGTGCTACCGAAGCAAGCACAAACTCATTCTTTTTTTTTTTATGAAGAAAAGCATTTAATTTTGAGTTTACAGTTTCAGAGGGTCAGAGGACCATGATATTGGAAAGCATGATATCAAGCAACCTCATCACTGAAGAATTATCAAGAGCTTACACGTGAGACATATCATAGAGCAGAGAGAAAGACACTGGGAATAACAAAGTATTTTTCAAATTTCAGTGTGTGCTACACCATGACATTTCTCCTCCAACAGCAAGGCTATTTCCAATCTTTCCCAAACACTGCAAATTAAGAAGTATTCAAATACATGTCCTTATAGGGATCATTTTCACTGAAACCACAACACCGGACAAAGCTACTTAGTTTTATGGTGTGCATTATTATTGATATACATGTAATAGTATCAGAGAGAAATGATGTAGGACTTCACTAATCTGAAAAACTTTTAGGAAAACAGTTCTACAGTTATCTATGAGAAAGACCAGTGAAGTATAAAAAAAATCATCAAGAACCAAGAGATTTTTGCAATAAACCAAAACATTGTCATCTCTATTTTTCAAAGTGTTTTTTTCTAATTTTCTCATTGCTTCTTTCAGAAATCACTATAAATACATTCCACCTGACACTCCTGAATGTTCTTTTTTACTGTGGAAATAAATTACCTAGTATTACAATTCCCTCCACAGTGCTGTAGCTATAACTGCTAAGTCCATCCTTATGTGCCACAGATGATAGTGGCTACTTGGGAGAGAGCATTCACTCCTTCAGGTGAGAAAGGAGACAGAAAATATTCTACAAGCTCTAATACATCCCAGTTGAGACATAATTTATTCTTTCAAATGGCTTTTCCAAAGATTTATGCTGGTAATAAATATACAACTTGTCTGCAATAAAATTACCACTATATGGCATAAAAGTTGTCATTTTTAATACTGACATTAACATCCCAATGAAGCCTGAACTATGCTGTAAATATCTTCCCCTATCCAATCCCTGCAGAGATAGAATCCCTCTTTCTTGCTAATTCCTCCAACTTATGGGAAAACTGAGCATTATTAGAGGATAATTTGAAATATTAAAAGAAAGTGTAGGGGCTGGTGATATGGCTCAGTGGTTAAGAGCACTGACTGCTCTTCCGAAGGTCCTGAGTTCAAATCCCAGAAACCACATGGTGGCTCACAACCATCCATAATGAGATCTGATGCCCTCTGGTGTGTCTAAAGACAGCTACAGTGTACTTTCATATAATAAATAAATAAATCTTAAAAAAAAAAAAAAGAAAGTATAAAATCCTTACTCAGCAAAAGGAATTCAGTGTTGCATAGAGGAATTTATTGTTGCTGAATATCAGTTTCAAACTTTTAATTTCATATGTTTTAGGCATTTGTTCAACATCTTAAAATACTACCATGAATTAAATGTAAATACATAGACATACACATAGATATATGTGGTTAGTGTTAAGGTTGCTGGATGGATTTAGTGTTGCTTGTTTGTTGAAGTGTATGGTGTGTGTGTAGAACCATCTATGGGAGCATGTGTAGGTTCTCTGGAATCACAGCCCTGAAGAAAGTGATGTTTGCTTCACCAGCAGCCATTGGTTGGCTGCAGCTCCTCAACTAATGGTAGGCCTTCACGAGTCCTTCCCCTTCTTACACTGTAGTTTTGGATGAATCAATATTGTGTGGGTTTTGAACCTATATTCACAGTCACTGTCAGTTCATATGTGCATGCGTGCAATGGTCTTTCTTCAGAAGACTAGTGGTCAAATGTGCATCAGAAGACTTTCTGTCTTGGGCATGTTTGACCAGTATTGGGTTTCTGTATTATTCACCATCTTCTTTAAAAAGAAACTCTTCTGATCCACACTGAATGTTGCCCACGGACTGGGTTCATTGCAGGGACGGATGAGAGTTCTGGTCAGGTGGGCAAAAAATTTGGTGAGTGACAGACAGAGTCGACACAAGGAAGTGCTGAGTCTGAATGTATTTCTAAAAAATGGCATGAGGTTTTTACAGTCATTACAAGAGAGAGATGAAAAATCTGGCAGCTCAGCAGTTGAGGTACATCTGAGGCCATCTAAAATACACTGGGTCCAAAGCAGCAGCCATCTCCTCTGGACTGGTGTAGCACCCCGGCCAGAGTCCCGGGGTTCTGTGGGTGCACCAGCCAGGAAGGTAGAGGCTTGAATCTCCAATCTAGAATCCGAACTCATTCTTAATTAGACTGCTTCAGTGATCCAGTGTGCCCAGAAGACTGTCCTCTGCATAATGTAGATACATGCTAAGAAGTCATAATCCCATTGTAGAGGCTATATACCTATACAGACAAAGGGCCATTAGCCGCAATTCCCTTATATTCACAAGTACCATGGCATCTTATTTCCCCAGAGAAAGAGATGAAAAGGTAATGGATTTGTGCTTCTCAGATCAGAGAGGCATGACCAAGTGTTGTTTTAGTCAGTAGGACTGATGGTCAGGAGTCTAGCCTCAATACCCTACTTACTGAAAACTGTGGCCACAGTAATTTAGGAAACAAGACATGTCACAGAGGTTCTTTCTATAAGCTCCAGAAAGGTCTTCCGTTGCACACAGTCAGAAAATTAAGCTCTCTAGAGATACCTATCAAACACAGGGGGAAAAGAACTGATTAAATTTACAACTGATTGGATGGCAAACTAGAACATGCCCAAGTTACACTGATAACTCAGGTTAACTTCTGATTAGATCACAGTTCTTTAGAGGAACAGAAACAATGGAATGTTAACAAGTTACAAAAGAGTTTGTCAAGTTGGCTTGTATGAGACGGTAGTATGACAATGTCTGGACCTGGGCAGATGGAGAACTTGATAGCTGCTCAGACCATGAAGCAGGATGCCGCGACAGTCCCAACCTACTTCTGAATACCAAGAAGGCCCATAGACAGCATGGCTGTTTGGTCCATGTTAGATGGCTAAAGATGTTGGAGCTAGGAATCAGCAGATGATTGCACTTCAACAGCGACAGATTTACTTTCTGGGGACAAAGTGAATGTGGAAAATTAACAGTGCTTTTTTCCTTAGAACTCTTTGGATACAGGCTACATGTTGAAAGATGCTCCACACATTAAGAACTTGTCTTCTCCATAGCTAACTCTCTTGAACCACACACACACACACACACACACACACACACACACACACACACACAAGCCCCCTGCAGAAATGAGTCTCTGATATTGATTCTAAATCTCATCAAGTTGACTATTTAAACCATGCATCACAGTTACCATGGTTGCCAGTGAACTGGAAAATCTATGCATGCACTGACTAGGGAAAAACAAAACAAAACAAACAAACAAAAAGAAAACCACTATACTTAGAATCAAATGTTCTCCATTTTATAACTAATTTCTGAAGGAGCCTCCATTCCTCACATGAAAGCACAAGCAAATTGTCTTCTACAGAAATCTAAACCTATTGAGAAATAAGTTTCTCTGTGTCTGAAGCTAACTTTATTCACTTTATCTTTCATTTATCTTTTTTTTCACTTTTCCTCCATACCTGCCCATACACATGACAATAATTTACCAGCAATCAGAAAAATGTTCTGCTGTTGACTTCTAACTTTTAGACATGCCTTAAAACTACTAAAGTGCTTGATTAACTGGATGGACTCTTCTACCTATTATGTTAATTATTTTAATTTATCTCTAAGAATTAACCTTATTCTCTATGTTTAAGTTCTTGAGTGAATCCCAGCCCCCAAACAATTAGCCAGTTGACATAGACTTGTTCATGGTAAAAAAAAAAAAAAAAAGGTATCACTCCAAGGTTACAATTATTTTATTATTACTATTGAAGTACAAGTTTATTTGTTATTGAGGTTGAGTCAAAAACTCAAATATAATAGCAAGAAACCAGTTTCAAATCCCTGATACTTACTGGTTTCCAAACTCCTTGTCCCACATACTTAATTGCAATGACTTATATTTCTTAACCTCTATTTATTTTAGAATTCTATATACATTGAGAATAGATAATATGAAATGAGAAAGAAATCTTGAAATCCACAGAAAGAGCCAACTGTTCTTATTTCTGCCTCTCTTGTATCTGCAGTTTAACTAAGCAGTGTAATGGAGTTAATACACTTAGAGAAAATATGAATTTTATGCTTTAATTTTATACAGATCACTCAGATTTATGATGGGCCAGATGTAGAGATAACCCATAAAACTTCAAAATGACATTTAGACTTGCAAGGAAATAACATAATAACTTACCAAGAAAATATCTCCCTTTTTCTACCCCCCGTTAAATAAGCAATGCGGGAAATGTTTCAGAAATAATCAACAGTTCATGGGGCAGGTTTAAATATAAGCTTCCTCTCCACACAGAGAAGCTTCAAAACTTTAGGAAATGGAGCAAGAGGTCCAGGACACAATGAAGTTGACTTGGACATCTTCACAGATGTGTATTGTGCCATTTATCTCCAAGACTGGTAGATCTCACACTTTTCCTGAATTCCAAGTTGAAAGTGTATCATTTTTCCACTCATTTGTGAGAATTTCCAATCTTAGAACCTATTGATAACCCAGCAAACAATCTTTGGAAAGAGAATCACTAGATTGGTAAACATTCCTGAAATTTCTAGGACAAATACAGTTTGCAATTGCCATGGACTCTAAATGTCTTAACAAAGTAAAGAAATAAACAGAAGAAATAAACATCATTGGAGAGAATGAGAAGCTCAGATAGCATTCATGGTGTTCTTCAGTTCCTCCTAACAGAGTTACAAAAACCAGGTGTGGCCCTTGAATTAAGACTGAAACTAGCCAGGCAGTGGTGGCACATGCCTTTAGTCCCAGCACTTGGGAGGCAGAGACAGGCAGATTGCTGAGTTCAAGGCCAGCCTGGTCTACAGAGTGAGTTCCAGGACAGCCAGGGCTATACAGAGAAACCCTGTCTCGAAAAAAAAGAAAAAGAAAAAGAAAAAAAAAGAAGACTGAAACTAAAGCAACAGAGAGAACTCAACTACCATGAGTAAGTAATCATGACTAATTATACCAAATAAAATTTTATAAGGCTAATTTTTTTTCTGAATTATCTGAGTAACTGTCAGAACTTGCCACTTCTGATTTCTGAATAGCTTGTTAAAGTGCAAAGTCATAGGATCACATATAACACGGGCTTTCACAGGGTGATTCGATGTAGGTGATGGGTTATTTTTAACAGCTCCATCTGGACAAGTTAAGTGCATGGGATATATATATCAACAAGTTAGAAAGCCAGAACCTGAGAAAACTACAAAGATTTTAAGATATAAAGTTACTTTCCACATGTTGGTTTTTAATCTGGAAAATACTGAAAAAGAGTGACCTGTGTAGTTTCAAGATGAATAGCATTCTTTAGACCAAGAGATGACTACTTCCTACTTTGTTTTTAGAGGTGGCCCTTCAATCACAGCTTCTACTACACTAAACAGGAACTTTACCACTGAGCTGTACCCCCAGCTAAATAACTGTTTGCGTTTTATTATTTCAAAGCAAAATATTGAAGCTAGTACTCTTGAGATGGCCATGCAAACAACTCTATGGTTGTGCTGCATGGTGATGACCACAGTGGATGGAGAGGAGGAGCAAGCCAAGGCAACCAAAAGGAGTTGTCCTAAATCTCCTCAGAAGAAGAGCACTCATCTGTTTCAAAGAAAAGCTTTGAAAAACAAGACTGGAATCAGATGCCATTTCCCAAATAACAAAGTAACACCCCAGCACACATGTAAGGATTTCCTCCCAAAGCAGTTAACTCAGTCATGGAAATTTCACAGATGAATATCTGGATGAGGCAGTCTTACATTTTAGTCCAGTGTTATAAGAATGACTCAACAGAGTACAATTTAATATTCCATAAATCAACTTTTCAAATGGTAAAGTGACAATATATACTGCAAAGGTTAACATTCATATACTCCCTCAGACATAAATCATTACTTTTGGAGAAGGCTTTACTTTTATAAAGCATTATACATATTTATCAATATATTGATATCAATAACATTTTACTTTGTTTCTATGTGAAATGTTTAAAAGTAGAATAGAAACCTAACCCTGTCAAGATAAATATTCTGCTCAACATCCACAATAAGGTCTTAGGTAAATTCTAATCTATGTGAATCAAAATCCATCCAACATTTTAACAATCTTTTATCAAGAAAATACCATGTGCTAGAGAGACAAGAGTCATGAACAGTCTACTGTTTAAGTAATACTGGCAGTGAAGCAGTTTGAAGAGATGAGACGTCTATCTTGGATCATGGCTTCAGGGGTTTCAGTCCATAGCCTGTTAGCTACTGCTTCTGGGCCTCATGGTGGAAACATGAGACTAAGGAAGCCTTCCCCTCAAGGTGGCTGAAAACAGAGAGACGACAAAATAGCCAAGATCTCAATATCACCTTCAAGGATATACACCTAATAACCTAACTCCCTCCCGAAGTTCTGTTTTACCAACTCCTGGTAGTGACACAGTTTGAGGAACTTCCTTGAGCCTTGTGTGAACCCTTCTGCAATCCATAGCCTAACATATAGGGGCATCCTACCTCATCAGTACGACACATGAGAAAGTACCACCATGAGGCCTACAAAACCAGTTAATAAGGAACAGATGGAGAAGGGGCCACAAAGGAAAGTTTGTTCCCGTCCATGGGGAGGGAAATGGAAGAGCTCACCAAGGGAAAAGATACTGGAGCATCTTGGAGAAGTGCCTGGAAAATGACATGGAGACCTGGCTAATGTGAAGAAAGCACATGGCTGGATGAAGCCAATAACACGTGTAATTTGCAGGGCCTGTAATAGCAACAGATGTTCAAGAACCAGTAGTTGAGCTGTCATTGATTTAAACATAAAGCAGTTTCATTAATACAGTCCATAATTTTCATATAAATAAACCAAGCATTACAGCCATGTGGCTGCTCAGTTTTGTCATTTAACACTGGGGGAGAACCCTATGAATTTTCTTTGAAATTTTACAAGATCATCCAAAACACATTCTAGTGGAAAGTTACAAACACAATTACAGTAGACATAAATTCATGAATGACTTACAGTTGAACTTAAATGAAAAGGAAAACCCCCACAATTTATTTCTTTCCATCACCCCTGCATTTCAGGTTAAGCACTTTGTCCAATTTTTTTCTTCAGCAGCACCAGGTGGTGGAAGTTACTCTCTGGAGTGCAGCACAGGGTTAAGAACTCTAGAGTTGAACAGATTCAGGTTTCATTCCTGCCTTTGTTTCACAGAAAACATATGACCCTGGCAAAGTTCCTCATCATCTCTACCTGTGGTTCCTTGTATATAAATGAAAAGCTACAGCACCGTGCAGCTCCAACAGCCTGTGTAAAAGAGCTTTGTGGCAAGTCTGATATGCAGTGAGATCTTGGTGAAAAACTTAAAGTAAGAACAAAATGAGATGTTGAAACATCAATCTGTAAAATACTAAGAACCTAGCACAACTAACAAATAATTGAAAACCATTCTGTTGACCAATAACTAGATAATCTGGATGTTAAAAGCAGCATTGATTTCAAGTGAACATGGTTTAGATTTTTTCTAAAATGAATTGGTTCCCCTCCATCCCTCGGTCCTTAAGTATAGAACCAACCAAAACTGTTCTCACCAAACTCTCTAAGCTTCTTATACTTCCATCCCTCCATTTAACTCTATACTTTTAAAATATGAATACTTGGGGCTGGAAAGATGGCTGAGTGGTTGAGAACACATACTATTCTTAGAGGACCAGAGTTTGGTTTCGAGGACCCACATAGAACAGTTTAACCTGTAATACCTTCTAAAGGAGATCCACTGCTCTCTTCTGACCTCTGAGAGCAACTCTACCTATACACACACACTCCCCCACAAACACATAATTTAAAATTAATATTTTAAAATATTTATGTCATTTACTGTACTTCTAGAAGAAATGTACTAATGAACTAAAGAAGGAGGTACCTGTATAATTGAAAAGCCTGAGCACTCATTTGTAAGTTGGTACATTTCAGGTGAGCACCAAGTAGAAGCCCACAGAAGCAGTTGCCACGGTAACTTGAATAGATTAGCTCTGGTATTTAGTGAATTCTGTTTGTTGATCAACTAACTCATCAATAATGCATGGTGTCTTTCTTTACCAATATAGCATGGTGTCTTTCCACCATGTCTACAGAATAGAATCACTTAGGATTTGTGTGTGCACATTCATGTTTGTGAATGTGTGCATGCATTCTTGCATGCCACAGTACACATGTAGAACTCAGAGGACAACACACGATGTAGAACTCAGAGGACAACATGCGACGTGAGTCTTTGCCCTCCATCTTTTTTTAAAACAGAATCTATTTGTTACTTTTCTGCCATGCACACCAAATTAGCTGGCCCGCATGGTTTCAAGGATTCTCCTGTCTTTGCCCTCTTTTGCTTGATAGTCATGCTTGGGTTATAGGTGCTTGAACTTTGCATATGACTGCTACAATCATTCTGTGGGTTCACACTCTGTGTCTCATGTTTGTGTTAGCACCAGTTTTTATCCACTTGTCCATCTCTACATCTTCTAGTTGCATTTGGACTAAGAAGATTAGCATTCGTGATTTTTTTTTTTTTAATTCTCAGCCAATTCAAATGTATATCCATGGTTGAGAAATACTGGTATGGTAGAACATAGACTTATATTCTGCAAAAGAAGGGGAGAAATGATATTTTCTATATAAAGAAAGGGTAAAGATAATCATATGCTGATTTTTGTCTATATTAATAGTTTTGAAAAAGGAAGATAATCTTTCTCATAAAATGTCATTTGTTTGGCTTATTAAGATTTATTTTTAATATTTGATGAATGTTTACTATATACACTGTACATTGTTGTAATAACTGTCAGGAGGGCCTATAAAAGTCAGTAACATAGTTCTGGGTAGAAGGAGTAATCCAATTATAAAGACAATGTTTGTACACAAAAACATAATGATAGATAACTATAACACAATAATATGGACAATTAAATCAACTGATTCCAAAGCTCCCGGGGAGGCCAAGAGAAAGAGCCAAAGTAGACTCTGGGGAAACTATGCACTGAGGAAACTGAGATGGGTTTTGAAGTGGTGAGACTTGAAGAAACCTAACAAACAAGTTAAAGGAATTTCAGCATTTCTTTTGAGGTGTACATTGCAAAGAGGCTAGCTTTAAAGTCCTTTTCCTAGCTGGCCCTCACTTGTACTTTAAAAGTTCGCCCAGCCTGCTGTCGCTTCCCCCATAATTCATCGCCTGCATGGCACATGAACAAACACCCACCATGATAAAGCGACAGCTAGGGCCTCTCCTTGGAAAAGGAAAGCCTCCAAGATTGGCTTAGAAAGAAAAGCAAGTGAAAAGAGTGGAGCAATCGTATAGAAATCAGACATTTGTATAACTCTTGAATTTGTTTTATTTTCTCCCATTGTCCAAATGTGCTTCCTGGCATTTAGGCCTCTTGGCTAATGCGCTTTCTTTTTCCATTTGTCTTCATTCCACAGCCTTGTTCCCTTTGATTTGACTGTCTCCTCCCTTTGACATGTTAGCAGCATTTACTTAATATTGATTGAAATTTTTATTTCTTTAATTTACAATTTGTGGTTGGGAAGTGATCTGCTTTTGTTTCAGGTTGTTTAATGTTTTCCAATATAATATTTCTTCTTGCACTCCAGTGGGTTCATTTACAAAACATTTAATGTCATTTATGTCTTTGAAGAGTCATGTCTTTGGTTAGAACAAAAGTGAGCTCCTCCATAGAGCTTGTGATACTTTTTAATTGGTAAAGATTAACTTCACTAGGTCTGTGAACCAATAAAGGGAGTAGGAAACTTTGCATATTTATTCTTTTTCTTTTATCTATTAATGTTTCGTTCAACAAAGTATTTATTGAACCACTTTCTGTGTGCCAAACTTGATATACAAAGACGTTTAAGCTTCTGAATCAAATAGTTTATAATTCTTTGGGGGGCTGGAGAGAGAGACAAAAATGGGAAACAGGGATATAATATGAATACAAAGGTAAATACAAGGAGCTATGGTAAGGTCAAATGGAGGTCACCACCTCAGAGAGAGCCCTCCAATATAGCCAAAACAAAAGCTTATGCTCCACAAAATGCAGAAAAAAATATCATCCCAAGTCTTCAGAGCAAACTGTATTACAGAGGACCAAAGTCATGAAATATCATGAAGCCTCAAGATATTGGAGGAAATGGCCCAAAAGTAAGAGGTGGGCATATACCTGACCCTAGCACGAAAGGTCTCATATATGAGCCAAAAAGTGTGAAGTCAGTACTGTAGACAGTATGACACCAATCAAGGACTTGAGCAAGGATATTCATCAGCTGGCTGAATGTCACAGTGATTTGGAAAGTAGAGTGTGGACCTGGAAACCAGAAGAGGAAGCAATGATCTGCTCCAGAGTAATGAGACCATGAGCAGAGTAGTCCTGATTCAGATACAGGATTTGAAAAAAAGTTGAAAGTATACCTAACAAAATGTGATACATGGGCTGGCTTGAGGATGGGTATGAGACTGGAAGGAGACAGGCCAAGATTAGGTTTAGCTAGCTGTCTAGTCTAGACAGCTAACAGATGTGATTTCTGCAGGTAGGTGTTCTTCTCTTATACTCATCAGACCATTCACAGATTTTACCAAGAACTTAGTTAGACATACATACTTAACTCATAATGAAAATTTGAGAAGCCCATTCATGTATATTCATTCCATGTGCAAAATTTCATTTGCACTTATATTTGTATGATATCCAATTTGACTAATTTTAATCTATTGTTTTTAATAAGTCAGCACAAAATTTTTGAATGAGAAAATGCATCCTTTTAAATGTATTGCCTAAGGACAAGTTCTCCCAATTTTTTTAAAAGATTCACTTGTTATTATAAACAAATACATTGTAGCTGTCTCCAGACACATCAGAAGAGGGTGTCAGAACTCATCATGGATGGTTGTGAGCCACCATGTGGTTGCTGGGATTTGAACTCAGAACCTTTGGAAGAGCAGTCGGTGCTCTTACCCACTGAGCCATCTCACCACCCTCTCCCTATTTCTAAATAAGACATTTGATAACATTTTCAACCATATTTTTGTTTCATTTTTTTTAAGATTTTGTTTTTGGAGTAGTTTTAAGTTCATAGCACTAGGGTGGAAAAGGTATGGTGAATTCCTAATATGTTTGCCCCTTCTCCACTTTCAATAGCTCCTCTGTTATTATATCACCAGAGATACATTTACTCCAATTGATGAGCCTACATTGACACATCATTATCACCCGAAGTCCACAATATTTTAAGTCTCTGTCATGACATGTCTCAACATCCATATGCAGATGGATAGTGATATTTGTCTGTCATTATATCATCTTATAGAATATTTTTACTGCTCTGTGTTACTCACTTATTTTAATGCCTGAATGTAGAAAAGAGACAAGAGGCAGGCAGGTATCGCCTTACACTCAGCTAGGATAACAACTGGCTGCAGAATCCCATTGTGTAAAGGACTGGTCTAGTGTGGTTTCCTAACACTTCTTGAGTTCTTGGGAAAAAAAAATGCATATTCAGAACAGAAGGGTCTGCCCTGCTAGTTGAAAATACATTATGCTGTCATACCAATCATTTTCAAGTGCTTTTTATATTTAAAGTGTGAAGATATTTAAAATAACAAGAAACCAAAGGAAAAATCTATCGCTCCATAAATATCAAATGATCCAGAGCAATGCCAACTACCTATTGACTGACACTGCACATCAGGAACAAAGGCAGATCTCTGCCCTTGGGAATATTAAGATTAGTGAAAATAGACATTTTATAAGAGTAATTTTCAGTTTGTTAACATATGCTTGATAAAAAGTATACATACAAGCTTTATAGAGCAATGTTTTCAGATATGCACAGATATCATAAAATGGATATCACAACCAAAAGCATGCTTAATTCAGTGTCTATGAGGGCGGCTTAGAACACATACCATGTAACCTCAAAGATGATTTTGATTATCTACTTTGCTATTATTAACTATAGTTCCCAGGCTGTATGTTAGTATTCAGTTATCATTCACCTTAGAATGAATGTCTGTGTGCTCTGAGCACACTCTCTCCATTTCCTGTACTTTTGATCCTATTAGATTGATATTTTTAAAGATTCATATAGAGGCAAGATCATGCAACTTTCTTTTATTCTTTGGCTTGTTTCACCCAATACGTCGCCCCTATGTTTTTTCATGGAGACACAGATTGCAGTGTTGCCTCTACTTTATGATTAAAAACAATGGCTCAACGATCTTTATCACAGGTTGTGTGATTGTTAATTTTCATTGTCAGTTTGACTAGATTGAAAATCAATCTAGGAGAAGATTTTAAATCTATGGTGTGCCTGGAATGTCTTTCCAGGGAGCATTGAGCCAGGAGGACCCAAACTAAATATGAATGACACATTGAAAACAAAGTGGAGAGGTGAAAGCCTATAGGACTCGAATATTCATCCATCTCTGGCTCCTGACTGAAGATGCAACATGCTGTGCAGTCCCAACCATGATGACCTGTATCCCCTCGAACTGGGAGCCAAAATATCTCATTTCCTTAAGTTGCTTCCTGTCGGGTATTGGTCACAACAATAGAAAAGGTAACAATAAAACCTAAGAAACAAAAATTAACTCAAAATGAATTCTTAAATACCCTGTAATCATTTTGGATACTACACCAAAAGCTCTTGTCACAAAACCAACACTGCATGGCTCTAAATTACACTATGCTGCCTCTGCATAGCAAAGGAAACAACAAAGCAACAGCTTATGCACTGGGGAAAATATTTGCAAAGTATGTATTTAATAAGAGGTTTATATCCAAAATCTACACAGAACTCAATAGTGAATAGGAAAAACTTGATAGAAAACTAGGCAGATAACCTGAAGATATACCTCTCTCAAAAACATAAACATAGTCAACAGGTGTATGGAAAGACACTAGACAGTATAAATCATAAAGAAGACATGTGTCTAGAGATGGCTCATTGGGTAAAAGCACTTGATGTGCTGACATAGTAATTTAAATTCAAATTATCTGTGCCTACATAAAAGGGCAGGCATGCCATGTCCACCTGATCCTAGCACTTCAGAGAATAGATATTTCTGGCTCTTAGCAAAGCTCAGATAAACTCAGCAAAACTCAGATTAAAGACCACCTCAAGAGAATAGTGCAAACTGATACAGACGAACACACAGTGTCCTCATCTGGCTTCTAGACACATACTCACACATTCACACACTCATACACTCACACAACTGGGTCTGGTAAGACACACCTTATAATCTTGGTGCTTCGGAGGCTAAGAAAGAGTAGTGCTTGGAATTAAAGGATAGACTAAGCTACATAGTGAGTACAAGGACAGCCAAGGTAGATAACAATACCTTAACAGAAAAACAAGGTAGAAGAGGAGAAAGAGGAAGAAGAGGGGATTCACTCGACAGCACTGTAAGATAGCATCCATACTTTACTCCATTGTTTAATTATTTCATATCTTTAGCTATACTTTTAGCTGAACCTTTTCAGTGACAACTTCTCCAAAGTTCCACTTCTTTGGGTTATTTGTATTTCACTGTATTGGCTTCCCATCTTTGTTACTAAGTGACTTGAACACTCAAGAAACATCACTAAAATGGAAGACTTCTAAGTTTTTTTGCTTTTGTCTTACATCTTAGTTTATATACTTCTAAGGTATATACTTTTCTTCTTTACTTTTATCATATTTGATCAATATAATATTACTAAGGTAGAAGATGAGTGTGATGGTTTGTACTCGACACACTGTTAGAGTGCAGAACAACACTGGTACAGCCTGCCTAAAGAGCTTAAAGCTACATTCTGCCTGAGCCAGTTGTAAGCAGGTTATTTTTGGATAATCTTCCAAATCTGTAAGTAATAAACAGCATTTTCAGGTCAATATCAGTATACCAGGTGCTGGAAGTGGTGGTTATTTGTTCCAATAAAAATGGTGGCAAAAGGATTGCCACCGTTATAAATGTGTGACTCATAGTCATTCTCCAACATCCAAAGTGACTGGATGAAATGGGAATATTATAGGTATCACTCTACAAATTTCAAATATTGGGCAGTGGCATTAGCCTATATAATCCACTGGGAGATATTACTTTTTGTTTACTGCCTTTGTGGGGATGAGAAAACCCTTGGTTTTGCCCATCTAACTGTAATGACCCTCATTCTACAGGTCAAAGAGTGAATATGCGAGCTCTGCCAGAGGTCAAGGATGTCTATCTATTTCACTTATATTCTGGAGCTACAACATTGAGTCTACAGCAGCTTAAACCTGGGACAAGAAAGCTGTGTCCTCAATGACTAAGACTCTTGTTAACTATCTGGTAAGCTACAGTGGGGCATTTGGTCATGGAATTAATGTAATTAAGAGTAAGTGTTTAGTAGCTCCTGGAAGATCTAGAATTCTGGACTTCTTTTTCTGACTTTTCTTTTTTCCTTCCTGTTCTTTCATTTTACTTATTTTCTTTGAGGTGCTATGGTTCAAGCCCAGGGCCCCATGCATGCTAAGCAAATGCTCTATCACCAGTAGGCCACACAGTACTAGCTGTTACATTTTTCCAGAGTGAAGAAATAGCCTCAAGCCTTCTGGAGAAAAGCAAATGCTGTTCTCTTGTAATGATGATATGATCTTCCTTCAAAGAGAGCTAAACTCTTCCCTTCAGTGAGGGTCAATGGTAATCATTTGGAAAGTGGCCTTAGCTCCCCATTATGTCAACTCAGGTTGGAGTTTTGGACACCATAATTTTAAGTCTCTTTACTATTTAGGTAGATAAAAAGTCTCATAGACTGCCCATCACTTTGCTGTGGATGCTGTGGTACATTAGAAATCAACATGGAAGTCAGAAACTTAATGCATTCTGGCCCATAGTGTGTCTCCGCTGCCCTTTATAAACAGAGAAATCATCGTGTCCTTGGTGGGTGTATGCTGCTGCTTTGCCTGTGTTAGCCATAGAACAGCCATCTTCCTGGAAATCAGACCACCTTCCTCACCCATACCTGCCCTACAGGTGGATCCATAGACGGTTTCAAGAGCACAGGTACGCTGCTTACTGACATTTCACTCTGAGTCACAGTTCTTGTGAGTCTCGAGTGTTCAGTTGGGACTAAACATAATGGTTGTGCATGACATGCCCATTCCCCCACACCTATTTTCCTAACCTTTAAAATCCCTCATTGTTCCTGGAAGCTGTGGTACATCAGCCTGGGATACACACAGCTCATGGTCCAAAAGTCCAGGGTTAGATCTTTTTTTTTTTTTTCAGAAATTTCTGAACCAATTGTTAAGCCAACCATTACTTAAAAATTAAACATAAAAAGAACCGTAAAGTCTTTGTGAAAAGAATTCTCACAGTACAGAGAGACAAAACACTACTTTCTTATGTTCTCTTGGGACTTAAATTGTTAAAAATGATTCTCTTCAGAGATGTAACAAAGGTCAATCTTGTGCAAATTTGGAATTTTTATTTATTATTTTATATTAACACACAGAATCTCATTAGATAAGAAATCAACCTGCAACATTATTTTCAGGAACTAAAAATAAATCTTTTTGTTCAACAAAAAGATATAGATAGTATTCACCTTCCTCAGAGAATCGCTGTGAGGACTGGACATGACAAGCACCACAGCACATCCCCCAATGAACAGCACACAGGAATCTCTGCATTTGTAAAACCTACGTGTGTTTATGTGCATGTGTGCACATGCATGCATGTACCTGCAGAGGCTAGAAGAGGATGTTTGATCCCTTAGAGCTGGTGTTACAGATGGTTCTAAACCATCCAATGTGGATGCTGGGAAGCAATCGTGGATCCACTGTAAGAGCAGTGTGTGTTCTTAACCACTGAGCCATCTCTCCACTCCAGGAAATGCTTAATAAAGATTAGATACTACTACTTCACAAGAGAATAATATTACATACCATCAATTACGCATGGAAAAAGTCTAACATGCATCGTATACTGTCCAGAATACCAGAAAAAGAGCTCTCAAACTCCACAATGTCGTGGAGTCAGATTTTGCCACTTGACTTTACTGAAGCAGCTGCACCTACTCAAGCTGACAGAAGTTTTATACCATCCTGTCCTCTGTCGGGCTACGTGCATACCCACAATACTGCCTAAGTTTGTCCTCAAAGCAGCCTGACTCTCTAACCTTGAGTAAACTCAGCAATGCACGGTCTGTGATAAATACACAGTAAGGACAATGTTACAGCTGCTAGATTTATTGTATCTTATGAAATACAAACCTCCTCGAATCATGGGAATTAGTGATGGAATTTTAAAAAGAATAACAAAATGAAATCAGGAATGGAAGAAAAAAACATCCTGGTCCAACTTTAAAAATAAAACAACTTTCTAATAAAAAATGCAAACCAGATGCAGTTAAGAGATGACTGATAATTAAGGATGATAAATGGCTAATGTTTTCTATTGAATTACCCAGTACAAACTATTGTTTCTACATAAGGGAACCATTTACATATGGCTGCTGGGCTATCTTTATACCTAAATTTGATTTCACAGGCAATTCTCCTAATCTCATTGTGCCAACTCCATTGTAATCCTTGCATTTCCCTCAGTAAGGTGACCTTATGACTTTTCAGAGCCCTCTTTTATAAGAATAAAGAAGGATGAACTAGATTATGGATAAATGCCCTCTCCAGTGAGCCAAGTCCTTCTATAAAAAAGCCATAACAGGTGAAGATATGAACCCTGTTTCCTCAATGGAATGTAATACATTAGCACAGTGGTATCCATATACCAAAATGCATTCCCTTGAGACAAAATACACGTATTTTCAGGCACATGTAGGAATGAGATGCCACGCCTTTGATTAAATCCTTTCTTTTTGCCTGCAAAATTTGCTCAGTGGGTAAGAGCTCTTGTTCTGCAACCATGAGATGTAAATTTTACACACACACACACACAACACTCACAACACTCACATAAAAAGCCAGTAATGGTCACATGTGCCTACAACCCCAGTAATAAGGTAAAGACAGAAAGAAATAAGGCAGAAAGCAATATAAAAGGAAGTCTGATTTTCTCTTCTGGCCTCCACATATCACATTGTGAGCACATGGACCTGCACACAGGGGTGTTCCACAGACACAAACACCCCTTCACTACATCTCATATCAATTGTTCTCACAGTCATAATTATGTGGCATGACTGCAGCCTCATTTCTGAGTTCCTTCATCAGCGCTAGTCTATAACTAAACTTAAATTTCATAATTTAGCATTAATGGTCTGTGGACTTTTCCTTGAAAGAAAAAAAAATTGCACCTTGAGTCACAATCTGCAACCAGGAGCTAAGGCTGTTCCACAGCTCTCTGTACACAGGTCCTACCACAAGAGAGCTGGTCTCCCAGGAGTGCTCTCACTCTGGTGCTCAGAGGTGAGATCTCTGCTTTCTTTCCAATAACTGTCAAAAGCAAGAGCAATCAGGAGCACAGAGGGCTCAGGAAGAGTGGAACAGCTGGGACAGGATCCTTCTGGTCACCATCTGCACCTGGGAGCTACAGTCCTGTATACACAGGTCCCACCAGAAGACAGCTGGTTTCCCAGGAGTGCTGGCACAGGTTTACAGGCACACAGGAGGGACAAGCTCCATCAAGAGACAGCAAGACCAACTAAGACCAGAAATAACCAGATGGCAAAAGGCAAGAACAAGAAACTTACCAACAAAAACTAAGGCTACTTGGCATCATCAGATCCCAGTTCTCCCACTACACCAAGTCTGGATACCCCAGCACACCAAAAAAGCAAGATTTGGGGAAAAGTCATATCTCATGATGCTGATAGAGGACTTTAAGAAGGACATAAATAACTCCCTTAAAGAGAAAACACAAAAATCCCTTAAAGTATTACAGGAAAACACAACCAAACAGGTGAAGGAATTGAACAAAGCCATCCAGGATCTAAAAACAGAAGTAGTTTCAATAAAGAAATCACAAAGGGAGACAACTCTGGAGATAGAAAGCATAGGAAAGAGATCAAGAGTCATAGATGCAAGCATCACCAACAGAATACAAGAGATAGAAGAGAGAATCTCAGGTACAGAAGACACCTTAGAAAACATTGACATAACAGTCAAAGAAAATGCAAAATGCAAAAAGCTCCTAACCCAAATCATCCAGGAAATCCAGGATGCACTGAGAAGACCAAACCTAAGGATAATAGATATATAAGAGAGTGAAGATTCCCAACATAAAGGACCATTAAATATCTTCAACAAAATTATAGAAGAAAACTTCCCTAAACTAAAGAGATGTCCATCAACATACAAGAAGCCTACAAAACTCCAAATAGATTGGATCAGAAAAGAAAGTCTCCCATCACATAATAATCAAAACACCAAATGCATTAAACAAAGAAAGAATATTAAAAGCAGTAAGGGAAAAAAGTCAAGTAATATCAGAATTACACCAGACTTCTCACCAGAGACTGTGAAAGCCAGAAGATCCTGGGTTGATGTCATATAGACCCTAAGAGAACACAAATGCCAACCCAGGCTACTATACCCAGCAAAATTCTCAATTACCATAGATGGAGAAACCAAGATATTCCATGTCAAAAATAAATTTACACATTATCTTTACACAAATCCAGCCCTTCAAAGGATAATAAATGAAAAACACCAACACAAGGAGGGAAACTACATCCTAGAAGAAGCAAGAAAATAATCATCTTTTAACAAACCAAAAAGAAGATAGCCACATAAACATAATTCCAACTCTAAAAACAAAAATGACAGGAAGCAACAATCACTTTTCCTTAATATCTCTTAATATCAATGGACTGAGTTCCCCAATAAAAAGATATAAACAGCCAGGCAGTGGTGGCGCATGCCTTTAATCCCAGCACTTGGGAAGCAGAGGCAGGTGGATTTCTGAGTTCGAGGCCAGCCTGATGTACAGAGTGAGTTCCAGGACAGCCAGGCTACACAGAGAAACTCTGTCTCAAAAAAAAAAAAGAAAAGAAAAAAAAAGAAAAAAAAAGATGTAAACAAACAGACTGGATATGTAAACAGGACCAAACATTTTGCTGCACATAGAAAACCAACCTCAGTTACAAAGACAGACACTACCTCAGAGTAAAAGGCTAGAAAACAATTTTCCAAGCAAATGGTCCCAACAAACAAGCTGGAGTAGCCATTCTAGTATCAAATAAAATCAACTCTCAATCAAAAGTTGTCTAAAAAAGATAAAGCAAGGACACTTCATACTGGTCAAAGGAAAAACCTACCAAGAAGAACTCTCAATTCTGAAAATCTATGCTCCAAATGCAAGGGCACCCACAGTCATAAAAGAAACTTTACTAAATCTCAAAGCACACATTGCACCCCACACAATAACAGTGGGAGACATCAATACCACACTCTCATCAATGGACAGATCATGGAAACAGAAACTAAACACAGACACAGTGAAACTAATAGAAGTTATGAAACAAATGGATTTAACAAATATTTATAGAACATTTTATCCTAAAACAAAAGAATATTCCTTCTTCTCAGCACCTCACAATACCTTCTCCAAAACTGACCATATAGTTGACCACAAAGCAGGCCTCAACAGATACAAGAAAATATAAATAATCCCTTGCATCCTATCAGATCACCACAAACTGCAGATGGTCTTCAATAGCAACAAAAACAATAGAAAACCCATATACACATGGAAGCTGAACAACACTCCACTCAACGATAACTTGGTCAAGGAAGAAATAAAGAAATTAAAGACTTTTTAGAATTTAATGAAAATAAAGATACAACATGCCCAAACTTATGAGACACAATGAAAGCAGTGTTAAGAGGAAAACTCATAGCTCTGAGAGCCTCCAAAAAGAAACTGGAGACAGCATACACCAGCAGCTTGATAGCACATCTGAAAACTGTAGAACAAAAAGAAGGAAATACACCAAGAAGAATAGATGGTAAGAAATAAACTCAGGGCTGAAATCAACCAAGTAGAAACAAAAAGAACTTTACAAAGAATCAACCAAACCAGGAGCTGGTTCGTTGAGAAAATCAACAAGATAGACAAACCTTTAGCCAGACTAACAAGAGGGACAGTATCCAAATCAACAAAATCAGAAAGATAAGAGAGATATTACCATAGAAACTGAGGAAATTTAAAAAATCATCACATGCTACTACAAAAGCCTATACTCGACAAAACTGAAAAATCTGGATGAAATGGACAATTTTCTACACAGATACCAGATGCCAAAGTTAAATTAGGATCAGATAAATGATCTAAATAGTCCCATAACCCCTAAAGAACTAGAAGCAGTCATTAATAGTGTCCCAACCAACAAAACCCAAGAACAGGTGGATTTAGTACAGAGTTCTATCAGACCTTCAAAGAAGAACTAATATCAACACTCTTCAAACTATTCCACAAAATAGAAGCAGAAGGATCACTACCCAATTCATTCTCTGAAGCCACAATTACTCTGATACCTAAACCTCACAAAGACCCAGCAAAGGAAGAGAACTTCAGACCAATTTCCCTGATGAATATTGATGCAAAATTACTCAATAAAATTCTAGAAAGCCAAACCCAAGAATCATGGTCACATAGGCTTCATCCAAGGGATGTAGGGATGGTTCAATATATGGAAATCCATCAGTCTAATCCACTATATAAACAAACTCAAAGAAAAAAACCACATGATCATTTCATTAGATGCTGAGAAAGCATTTGACACAACCAATACCCCTTCATAATAAAAGTCTTGGAAACATCAGGAATTCAAGGCCCATACCTAAACATAGTAAAATCAATATATACCAAACCAGTAGCCAACATCAAACTAAATGGAGAGAAATTTGAAGCAATCCCACTAAAATCAAGGAGTAGGCAAGCCTGCCCACTTTCTCCCTACCTATTCAATATAGTACTCGAAATCTTAGCCAGAGCAATTAGACAGCAAAAAGAGGTCAAGGGGATACAAGTTGGAAAGGAAGAATTCAAAATATATCACTATTTGCAGATGATATGATAGTATACTTGTGACCCCAAAAATTCTACCAGAGAACTCCTGAGCCTGATAACTTCATCAAAGTGGCTGGATATAAAATTAATTCAAACATGCCAGTGGCCTTCCTCTACTCAAAGGATAAACAAGCTGAGAAAAAAATTAGGGAAACAACACCCTTCACAATAGTTACAAAGTATCTAACATACCTTAGTGTGACTAACTAAGCAAGTGAAGATCTGTATGATAGAAACTTCAGGTTTCTGAAGAAAGAAATCGAAGAAGACCTCAGAAGATGGAAAGATCTCCCATGCTCATGAATTGGCAGGATTAATATAGTAAAAATGGCCATCTTGCCAAAAGCAATCTACAGATTCAATGCAATCTTCATCAAAATTCCAACTGAATTCTTCATAGAGTTGGAAAGAGCAATTTGCAAATTTATCTTGAATAATAAAAATCCCAGGATAGCAAAAACTATACCCAACAATAAAAGAACTTCTGGTGGAATCACCACCCTTGACCTCAAGCTGTACTACAGAGCAATAGTGAAAAAAACTGCATGGTATTGGTACAGTGACAGGCAGGTAGATCGATGGAGAAGAATTAAAGACCCAAAAATGAACCCACACACCTATGGTTACTTGATCTTTGACAAAGGAGCTAAAACTATCCAGTAGAAAAAAAGACAGCATTTTCAACAAATGGTGCTGGTTCAACTGGCAGTCAACATGTAGAAAAATGCAAATTGATCCATTCTTATCCTCCTGTACAAAGCTCAAGTCCAAGTGGATCAAAGACCTCCACATAAAACCAGATACACTGAAACTAATAGAAAAGAAAGTGGGGAAGAGCCTCAAGCACATGAGCACAGGGGAAATTTTCCTGAACAGAACAGCAATGACTTATGCTCTAAGATTAACAATCGACAAATGGGACCTCATAAAATTGCAAAGCTTCTGTAAGGCAAAAGACACTGTAATAGGACAAAATGGCAACCAACAGATTGGGAAAAGATCTTTACCAATCCTACATCCGATAGAGGCCTAATATCCAATATATACAGAGAACTCAAGAAGTTAGACTCCAGAGAACCAAATAACCCTATTAAAAAAATGAGGAACAGACCTGAACAGAGAATTCTCAACTGAGGAAACTCAAATAACTGAGAAGCGCCCAAAGAAATGTTTGACATCCTTAGTCATCAGGGAAATGCAAATCAAAGCAACCCTAAGATTCCCCCGAACAGCAGTCAGAACGGCTAAGGTCCAAAATTCAGGTGACAGCAGATGCTGGCGAGAATGTGAAGAAAGAGAAACACTCCTTCATTGCTTATGGGATTGCAAGCTGGTACAACTGCTGTGGAAACTAGTCTGGCAGTTTCTCAGAAAATTGGACATAGACCTGAGGACCCAGCTATACCACTCGTGAGCATATACCCAGAAAATGCTCCAACATGTAATAAAGACACATGTTCCACTATGTTCATAGCAGCCATATTTATAATAGCCAGAAGCTGGAAACATCCCAGATGTCCCTCAACAGAGGAACGGATACAGAAAATGTGGTACATTTACACAATGGAGTAGTACTCAGCTATTAAAAACAATGACTTTATGAAATTCATAGGCAAATGGATGGAACTAGAAAATATCATCCTGAATGAGGTAACCTAGTCACAAAAGAAGACATACGGTATGTACTCACTGATAAGTTGACATTATCCCCAAAGTTTGGGATACCCAAGATACAATTCACAGACCATATGAAGCTCAAGAAGAAGGAAGAAGAAAGCATGGATGCTTCAGTCCTTCTTAGAAGGGGAGATAAAATACTTACAGGAGGAAATGTGGGGGCAAAATGTGGAGCAGAGACTGAAGGAAAGGCTAATCTGAGACTGCCCCACCTGGAGATCCATCCCATATACAGTCACCAAACCTGGATGCTATTGTGGATGCCGGGAAGTGCTTGCTGATCAGATCCTAATATGGCTGTCTCTTAAGAAGCTTTGCCAGTGCCTGACAAATACAGAGGCAGATGCTCGAAGCCAATCATTGGGCTGAGTGCAGTGTCCCCGATGGAGAAGTTGTAGAAGGGACTGAAGGAGCTGATGGGGTTTGCAGTCCCTTGAGGAGAACAACAGTGTATACTGGCCAGATCCCCCGGAGCTCCCGGGGACTAGACTACCAACCAAAGAATACACAGGGAGGGCGCAGGGCTCCCGCGGCATATGTGGCAGAAGATGGCCTTGTTAGACTTTAGTGGGAGGAGTGGCCCTTGGGCCTGAGGGAGTTCAATGTCCTAGTGTAGGCGAATACTAGGGCAGGAAGGTGGGAGTCGATGGGTGGGTGGGGGAGCACCCTTATAGAGGCAGGAGAAGTGGGGATAGAATAGGGAGTTTCCAGAGGGGAGGCTTGAAAAGTGGGTAACATTTGAAATGTAAATAAAGAAAATATCTAATGAAAGAAAAAAAACTTGTATCATATTAAAAATATTAAAACTTCTCAAATTTTTACAATAAAAAAAAAGGAAATACACATATGCAGAGACAAAGCTCAAAAACCATATCTAACTAGGTATGCTTTTTGTTGTGTTTTGTTTTTTAAAACAGGGTATAAAAATTGTGCATTCCTAAGCTGTCCTCAAACTCACTATTCTCTGCCTCTCCTTCTTAGTGGCTGTTGTCTGGATCACATTTACAAATTTTTGGCATCTCAGTCAAAAAATTGAAGAAGTACACACAAATGACAAAGCCACAAAGGATTATATTCAAAGTACCAGAGATAAACTACAAAGGAGCCAAGCCCCACAGCAAGATTGTCCAAGAGCCTGACTTTACTTCCTTTTGTGGGTCCAGGAAAAGGAGGAGTTGGTTGCTAGGAATGGGGTATGAGTGGTTTACTGTTGATGGACAGACTCACGTTATAAAAGCCTTTTGTGGATTTCCCAGGATAAATTTGATTTTAAACATCTTGGTGTCCAATCATGCATAGTAGTAAGATAGCAGGCAGGAATTAGTAACAGTAAGTAACGGTTCAGTAAAAACAATTCACCTTACTAAGGGCTGCTAAGGGGTTCCTAAGTTATTAGGGCAGAGTGATTGGTTACTTTGTTGGGGAAGGCATAGATCAATTTAGATGGGGTCTTGTCTTGTTAAGCATTTTGCTGTGAAAGGAATATAAAGGTGGGGGTCGCCTGTGTATCAGTGTATGTGTGTGTGTGTGTGTGTGTGTGTGTGTGTTGTGTATATGTATACATGCCTGTGTGTTCCTGTGTATGTATCTGAGAGTCTGTGT
>NW_022196902.1:23244916-23263054 GCF_008632895.1 Mastomys coucha
AAGAAGTGGGAGAGGGTGGGGTGGCAGGCATGGGGAGGGGGGAGGCAACAGGGGTTTGTTCTTGTTTTCATTTGTTGTTTGTTTGTTTGTT
Source organism: Mastomys coucha (assembly GCF_008632895.1). Taxonomy (NCBI): domain Eukaryota; kingdom Metazoa; phylum Chordata; class Mammalia; order Rodentia; family Muridae; genus Mastomys; species Mastomys coucha. Next base: position 23,245,008 of record NW_022196902.1, read on the forward strand.
TTTTGGAGGGGAAACTGGGAAAGAAGAAATTTACATGTAAACACAGAAAATATCTAGAAATAAATAAATAAATAAATAAATAAATAGATAAAGAAAGAAAGGAAGAAAGAAAGGAAGGAAGGAGGCAGGAAGGAAGGAAGGAAGGAAGGAAGGAAGGAAGAAAGAAAGAAAGAAAGAAAGAACTACATTTTCTATTCATATCATATGAAACGTTCAGTTACTGGGAAAGTAAGTGAGTAATTTTTTCCAAAGTGGTTTTTAGTTGTGACTCAGTGATTCATTTTCCCGTTTGAAAATAAACAAGAGCAAGTCACAATTTTCCCACTAGCAGGATTTCACTTATTAGCTAAAATTCAAAAACTCAATTTCTCTGGCAGTTAAAAGCAGTATTATTGCTAAGAGTGGCGGTGGGTATAATCCCAGAAGTAGGGAAGCAGAGGCACAGTTAAGTCCCAAGCCCGCTTGAGCTACACAGCAAGAGCCTATCTCAAAAGCAAAGAACAAGAGAGAGAAGTATCAAGTTAGTCTTCAGAGTTCAGTAATTCAAACTGCAACTAACAGAAACAAACAAACAAACAAAACCCCACATGCCCAGTGATCCATTCTCCAGAGGCAAGAGAGAGGAAAAGAACAACATTTTGCTGGTCTTGGAGTGGACAAAGTCCCTTCAGAGGAGTGGGGCCTTGCAGTATGCCTGTGCTTACAGAAAACTACCTCTTCAGGGAGCTCTGGGCCCTAGCTATCTATGACTGCCAGAAAAATGTGTCCCTTAGACACAGAGCCAGAAAGTTTGCCACCAGAAATCCTAGTGGGGAAAGCTCATGTGGGATATTCCCCAAGACTTTAGGCCCAACAGCTCCATCATTATATCCAATTTTCATAAAGATGGAACAAGACAGTATTAAGATGCAAGCCAGGCAGTTGTGGCACATGCTTTCATCCCAGCACTTAAAGGCCGAGGCAGGTGGATCTCTATGAGTTTGAGCATGGCTCAGTCTACAGAGCAAGTTTCAGGACAGCTAGAGCTATACAGAGAAACTCTGTCTCAAGAAAACAAAGAAGAATAAGGAGAAGGAGGACAAGGAGGAGAAGAAAGAGAGGAGAAGTAGGGAAGGGGGAAGAGATGCAAGAGAAGCACACTGTACTTGGTGGTACAGGACTGTAATGTCAGAGCTCAAGAGGCAGAGACAAGAGGATTTTGAGTTCAAGGTGAGCCAGGGGTGTGTAGAGAGAACTTGGGGGAGGTGGGGGAGGTGGAGATCAAGGAGCTGAATTCTGCAGTTCTCTCTGTGATGAGAGGGTACACTGAGAAGATAGCCTTTTGCAAAACAGATGCCAGCTGTGTCAACACCTTGATTTTGAACTTCTTGGATTCTAGAACTGCGAAGAATAAATTTAAGTTAAGTACCTCCAAATATGGGATTCCTTTGTAGAAAACTGAACAAGATTAAGATCCATATGTGAAGAATAATTGTGATTATTTTGATCCTCTCAAAAGATACTACTTTACTGGTAAACTTTTGGCAACACATTATAATTTAAAATTCAGTGTTTCAACTCTGTAAGAATATTTTTTAACACCAGTCATCCCCAGGCTGTCTATAATGTGCTGTGGGGCATATGAACACAAGACAATACATATAATGAGTCTAGGGATACAGCACTATTGTAGTGTACACCTAGAGTGGATTCAATTCTGAGCTTCACAGATATACATTACACAAAAGAAAGAGTATTTTTTTTTAATTCCAATGCTGAAAGAAATAATAAAGAAAGAGAAGGAAGGCAAGGGAAGAAATTATGAGGCCATGGTCCACTGTAAGAACTTCTAAATGTACACAGGGACATATTCAGGGCTGTATTAGTTCATGTCCTGGGTGTTTCAGAACAAAAATTCCCATCAGTTTCAACTAGGTAGTTCTGACTCAAAATGGAAGAGGAAATGTTCTTATCAACTAGATGCTACTCCATGCTTATCAAATGGTTCTCAAAGCACATAAGACCATCCTAACTTCAAGATAAGCAAGTGGAAGACAGGAAGGCAGACTAACATCAAGTAGGTAGTTAGTGTTGAGCTGGGAGGAAAGGCAGATTCTCACGTTTCGGTGGTAAACAATAAAGTCATCATATATATAAATCTCTGACTCTGTTCAAGACCTCCTAAGTCATTGACTACAGGAAGGGGTTCCAGAAATCTGTGCTGTACTACAGTTTCTAGGCAATTCTGAAATGTGCTAAAGGTAGAGACATCAGTTATCACAATATGGAGAACATTTTAGCTGAGGTTTGATCTTCTGACCATGTTCCAATTCTCTATCTGAAAACTAAATTCAGTGATTTCTCTATGATGTTCTTGCTATAATTTTTTATATCTTATTTATTTAATATAATAGTTATATTAATTTCTCTGTGAATTTCTTACATGGATACAGTGTATTTTGGTCATACTCATTGCCACTCCTTCCTGATCTACCCTAACTCCTCCCCAATCCCATGCCCTTTCTTTTTATTCTTAAAGTCCAGTGGTTCTAATCTGTCATACCTATATATTCATTGGTATGGGCCACCCAGGAGAGTGTGGTGGACCAAGTCTTCCTCCCTCAGAAATTATTAACTGTCAAAAGCTCCTCAGCAGAGATAGGGAGGGACTCCTTAGCTCTGGCTTGGTCTGTGTAGGTCTTATGCAGGCAAAACAGTTGCTGTGAGTTCATTAGTCCAGTTTTCCTATCACATCCATATGGCAGTGGTTTCTCTGATCTTCCCTGACCTCTAACTCTTACAATATTTTCTGCCTCAGAGCATTTCCTAGACATTCATGTCTATACTGATCAGTTTTTACTTTCTGTATTCTTCAGTGGGACTTCTAATCCTGATTCTTCTCTGCAACTCTTGTGAGAGTTCACTCTAACTTCCAAGAACAAAACATAAAGCAAGGCCATTTCTCCCTCACTGTTTAGGATCCTGGCTTTTATTGTTAGAAGTGATCTTGCATTGAATTATCTAAAAAGATATCAAAAATCTTCTACACATGGGAAAAATCAACCATTCAAACTATGTCAATGCCCCCACACACTTTTTTTTTTTTTTTGCATTTCTGTGATAGCATTACTGAAAATAATCCATAGCCTTTGTAAACCCAAGAACTGTGGATTTACAAGAGTTCTACTAAAAATGTTATAAGCTCAAGCCTTGGTAAACAAAAGTAAGAATTCAACCAGAATTCAACAAAATGCCAGTGGCCCAAGTGCCTTATGATTAAAACATGACATCTCATTTTCGTGAGCTTTACAGTTAATTAGAAAGATTTATCAGCATCCAAAAGGAGCCCCCCACCTGGAGGAAACAGGGTTGCACGCAGTGATTAATGGTAATCAGTTACCACACAGTATGGAAAACTACTGTATTGGCTGGTTTTGTGTGTCAACTTGACACAGGCTGGAGTTATCATAGAGAAAGAAGCTTTAGTTGGGGAAGTGCCTCCATGAGATCCAGCTGTAGGGCATTTTCTCAATTACTGATCAAGAGGGGTTGTGGGTGGTACCATCTCTGGGCTGGCAGTCTTGGGTTCTATAAGAAAGAAAGCTGAGCAAGCCAGGGGAAGCAAGCCAGCAAGGAACATCCCCGCATGGCCTTTGCATCAGCTCCTGATTCCTGACCTGCTTGAGTTCCAGTCCTGACTTCCTCTGGTGATCAACAGCAATGAGGAAGTGTAAGCTGAATAAACCCTTTCCTCCCCAACTTGCTTCTTGGTCATTATATTTGTGCAGGAATAGAAACCCTGACAAAGACAAACTGGTACCAGGAGTGGGGTATTCCTGTGACAGCCTGGCCATGTTTTGGGGAGGACTGTGGAAGGACTTTGGAACTTTGGGCTAGAAGATCTATTCAATGTTAAGAGCTCTGTGGGTTGTTGAGTAGGAGCTTGGAAGATAATGTTTAGAACAGTGCAGAAGATGGAGGTCTGTCTTGTGAAATTTCTGAGGGAAGATTAAAGACTCTTATCAGGGCCGTTGCTATTTTGATTGTGAAGATTCTGTGGTTTTGGTTAGCTGGAGCTAATAAAGTAGTAGTGATTAAGAAGAAACCAGCATCACTGAGGTGAAAACTTCTGGGAAGTGTTTTCTGAAAGCATAGAGACTGTATTCCAGAGATAGCCAAGGTTGTACCTCGGGCTACAGCAGGACTTGGTAATGTGTAAGAGTCACCCAGGTGGTACTGGTTTTGAAGGCATGAAGGGGTCATGAAGAGTGGTTGAGGCTTGGCACTGTGAGAGGCCATGGAAGGCCATTGGTGAAGATACAGCCTCAGTTGCAATTGATGGTCCAGGATTGAAGGGGTCATGCAAAGTAGTTGAGGCTTGGCACCATGAAGACAGTCTAAGAGGCTATTGGTGAAGCCTAGTTACAGTACAAGACAGCAGTGTTTTGGAGATGCCAGTATCATGAGATGACCACCAAGAACAGCAGTAGCAGTACAGTACAAGCAGCTGGATCCTAGAAGACAAGCTGTGTGCTACAAAGGGCAGGGCTGGAGAAGTGTCCCAAGCCCATGGAAGAGCCTAGATGGTGAGTGGATCCCAGACATTGGACGGTTGGAGTTTGTTTTTGCTTTTGATTGTGACTGTGCCCTGATATTTTTCCCTCTTGAAAGGAGAAAGTATTTTAGTGGAGCCCACATTTAGGAGACTTTTAATTGTAAAAAGGCTTTGAGTTTTAAAAGATATTGGATATTTTAAAGAGATTTAACTTTTAATGTATAAAGACTGTGGGACTTTTAGAGTTATTTAGATCTTGGGGATACATAAGAAAGTAAGGGTTGAGGCTTAATAGTGATGTGTTTGTGTATCAAGTTGACAAGTGGTCAGTTGTACTGGCTGGTTTTGTGTGTCAACTTGACACAGGCTGAAGTTATCACAGAGAAAGGAGCTTCAGTTGGGGAAGTACCTCCATGAGATCCAGCTGTAGGGCATTTTCTCAATTAGTGATCAAGGGGGGTGAGGGCCCCTTGTGGGTGGTGCCATCCCTGGGCTGGAAGTCTTAGGTTCTATAAGAGATCAGGCTGAGCAAGCCAGGGGAAGCAAGCCAGTAAGGAACATCCCTGCATGGCCTCTGCATCAGCTCCTACTTCCTGACCTGCTTGAGTTCCAGTCCTGACTTCCTATAATGACAGCAACATGGAAGTGTAAGCTGAATAAACCCTTTCTTCCTCAACTTGCTTCTTGGTCATGATATTTGTGCAGGAATAGAAACTCTGACTAAAACAACTACCACACTCTAACTGTTCCTGTATGAAGAGGGACCAGCATCTGGAAAGAGGAGGTATCAGGCTGAGGACAGAGTGAAACTACAAATAATATTCATCTCCCTCTGTCTTTCAGACAGCCTTTAGCATTAAGTTCAGCTCTGATTAGATGCTCAAATCTTCCTGAGGGTTAATTTTCTTCTACAATGTAGTCAGTGTGGCCTTCAAAGTAGCCTGAGAAGGATCATGGTTGTGGTCAAACAAGTCTAAGTCTTTTGTGGAGTGCTGGACAGAATCATCTCTCTGAACCTGTTTCCTCATCCCTAAGACTGTGAAGAAGATTATTAACATATTGTTTTGTTTAAGGGTTATATGAGATAACATGCATAAAAATACTTAATGCCCTGTTTAAATAAATGCCTACAAGATGGTGTTGTTATATAATCACATCATTAATATTCAAACTGGGTTCTTATGTGATGATGTCACTAGCCAAAATACAATTCCCTAGATAATAAGAAATATTTTATTTAATATACTGGGGGTAAAACAAAGGAGAAAGTTAAAATTTTCTCACCAATTGAGTACTGTGGAACTTCATTTTTCACTTCAGTTTTCTGTTCTTATGAGCCAATTTGATTTTTTTTTCAAAAACTTCTGCCTCAGGAATACAGCAAGATCTCAAAGTCATTTATTTATATTAAGTTTTGAAGAAATAAAATGTGTGTGAGTATTTTAGGCACATGGGAGTGGGCAGAAAGGAGGCAGCGGAGAGCCTATCTGTGCAGCAGACATCATGGCAGCCCTCCAGCATCCTCCGAGCTCTGACCATGCAGAGTGAGCTGGAAACCAATTTGAACCTTGATCCTGCTGTGGAAACCCCGGAGAGAAAGCAGAAAAGGGGTGAGTCCATGGCTCTCTGAGAGGAAGCACATTCACATCACTTTCCGCAGACATTAATCTCTCTCCCGTACTCTCCCTCTATCTTCTTGGAGAAAGTAAGAAGAGTCAAAGCAGCCCATGGTCACTGTGTCATGTGTCATCCATGTGTTTGGTTTGGCTTTTATTCATGTGATTCTGTTTTTGCAGTTTCCTTTAACTACCTGGACTCCTGTGAACAGATCTGCTGAAAATACTCATACCCTATACCCATTAGTCGATTCTTCAAAAATAGAGGACACTTTAGCTTGACACTGTATGTTAAAGTCCTCAATGAGCTGAGGCCTCAGTCAAGGATTTCCTTACAGCTGGTTAGAGCAAACCAATGGAAAGCAGAACGGGAGTAGAGGGGACAAAATCTTTAACTGGTCTTTAACGTTGCATTCTTAAGGCCTCAAAGAAACCCTTTTTTTTTTTTTTTTTTTTTTTTTTTTAGGCAAAATTACGTTACCCTGTTGCAGTCATTCCTCACTTGCAGGGTAGCAGCCACATTACTGGGGTCGCCCTTTCATGTATCTAAGAATCCCAAATACTGGGTCATTTGCCAAGTTAGCCTTGCCCCTTTGCAGCATAAGTCTTTTCTAGTCAGCTTCCTCTCTTCCCTGCTTTCGTAGGTTAGGCTTAATCACAGATCTCTCCAGCTGGCAATCAAGAGAATAGTTCTGGTTATAGTTCATGCGTCTAAGAAATCTGTGTCCAGGTAAGTTCTTCTAGCCACCAATCAAAAAAAGAGGACTAGCTTAGTTTTCCTTCTGCTGCCAGGAAAAAGTCATGACCAGCGGCAGCTTGAGGAAGAAAGGTTTATATAGTTGTCATCCATCACAAAGACAAACTAGGGTTTGAAGTCAAGGCAGGAACCTGGAGATAGGAGCTGAAGCTGAGGCCATAAAGGAAGGCTGCTTACTGGTTTGCTTCCCATCGTTTGAGACATTTTTTCCATTCAGGTTTCTTGTCTTAGATTATCCCAGTCTGTGTCTAGGTGACAAAAACTAACCAGCACAAGGCTGATGTGGTAAGAAGCCTGTTTCCAGGTAAACCTAAGGGGATGTGGAGCAACTCAGGATCTCCCCAGCTGTGCCCATCAATATCCAAGCTCTGTGGAGTCTGAGCACCTAAAGTAGCATTTTTCCTTTTACATCACGAAATAGGTACTACTATCCAAATTTCACAAACAAAGGGCAACCTCAGAGAACCAAAGCGACTTGCCCAGAACTGCTTGTCTCAGGGATAATAGCAATATAATTTCTGTCACATCTAATCCACTGAGTACTTACTGTGTACTAAGCACTACTCTAAACACTTTACATGAGTGTATTCATTTTCTAAACCTTCCAACTTTTTTTTTTTTTTTTTGAGACAGGGTTTCTCTGTGTAGCCCTGGCTGTCCTGGAACTCACTCTGTAGACCAGGCCTGCCTCTGCCTCCCATGTTCTGGGATTAAAGGCGTGTGCCACCACCGCCCAGCCTCAACCTTCCAACTTTTGTCAGTCTCATGTCATTGTTGAGAAAAATGAGTCACTAAGATACCAGTGTTTGCTGAAGGTGAAGTAGTGAACTGAGAATCTGTGACTGAAGGAAATTTTTCTAAAACTCAAACTTTGGACTTGAATGAGTTATCTGGTGTATACCAGATGTCTCAGGGTCTTGCCTCATAACTGGGTTCCATGTTGTACTTCTCAGGCTGAGGACACAGATCCTGCTCTCGCCCTCCCCTTTTACAACAAGGGACCTGCAGGAGCGTCAAGTGCCAAAGGCCTGCAGGACTAAGGAAGAAACCTTGGGCAGCCATCATACTAGGAAACTGCTCTATGACTGAGCCACTTTTCAGCCCTGAGCAATGAATCTGAATGCTCTTTGACTCAAACTAGGGCAACAGTCCACCTAAGGGTTACTTAAGGATTGGTTACTTGTTACATCTAAAGTAAAAGAATCTTGAAGCATCAGGTAACTACAGTTAACTATCCTTTTAAAACTCCCTGCTCTACACCAATGCTTTAGATAAATGAATTTTTTAAAAAAGCCAGCCAAATGAAATAATAAGAGTTGAACCCAAAGGTTAAAATTATTCGCAGGATGTAATGTCTGCCATTACAGATTCTTTCAAAGAAATATTGACATTAGGACAGACATTTAACCATTTATTTGAAGGGATCACATTGCAGAAGCTCAGCACCCCTTTCATACATAGATTGATTTTAACTAACTGTTTTGTTTGTTTTTTTAACAAAAGCCATGCTTTCAGCCTGACCTTTGTTCTCATAGTATAATTCACACTGTACGATTTATTGAGGGTTGTTATATTGTCAGCAATTGTCACTGACAAAAGACTGTCTCTAATCTTTCATTTTGACTTTCATTGTATCTTGTAGGAAAACTGTTTTCCTATGAGTCTGCATCTATACTTTGAAAATACAAGTCAATGAGGAAGTGGGACCTACTATCCCCCACCTCAGTTCCTAGGCAACCAAACTCCAGTCCTCTACAGATCTGGGTTGTCCTCACAATTCCGTGCTCAACTTCTTGTTAAAGAGAGTTTAACAAGGTGACTGAGTGTGCAATGACACTTGCAGTGTAAGCATGTAGACCTGAGTTCAATCTCTAAAACTTGTACAGAGGTGGAAAGCAAGAACTGACTCCACAAAAGTTGTCCTCTGACCACATATGTGTGCCAAGGCATGTATTCCTCTCCAACAGTAATAATATTTAAAACACTGAAGAATAAGAACTGTACTAATCCTTTTGGCACACTTCATAAGTTCTCCAAAGGGTTCAAGAGCTCTGGTTTAATTGAAGTTTCAACAGACAGACAAAGGAACTTCCCAGAGACCTCTTGGCTGCTTCCAGGGGCACCATAAGTCCAGAGCCTCAAGGTGGTGCATGTGTGCTTTCTTCCTCCAGCCCATTCCTGCCTTTGCTCACCAAATCACCATCAGCATCAGGCATCACATCTCCTTTATTATCCATCCCCATAGGATCACTCCCAACTTTCCTGCCTACTTGTAACTCTTTTTAATCCCCTCAGTGATGGAGATCTTCAGTTGTACCTTTAGAAATATAATATCAAACTTGATCAACTTACATAGTCATACTAGTGTTATGGTCTTACCATCAAGTACTAACCTCCATTAGCTAACCTCCATAGCTTGATCCAACATTCCATCTCTTGTTCCTACTCCTAGATCTCTGACATCAGGTCCACTGTGATGAATCATTTAAGTCCCGTGTCCAGGAGGCTCACATTCTCCTAGATTTCTGCTCAGGGATGTTAAAGCTTTTGCTCAATAATTGTTTACTTTTAAGCTCATAGTAATTGCCAACATCATTTGGACTGACATAACCTGTCCACAGACCATTGCCACTCAGAGGAAGAGCATCTGGCTCCATCTCATAGACAGAGGACCTCAGCCTCAACACAGTCCCATCTGCACTCTCAGAAGAGTCTCTGGGGGATACATCTGCACATTAAAATTTGAGAGTAGAGAACCCAGTCTAGAAATGTCTGTTATATCACAATATTGAATTTTTCTTTTCAAAACCCAACTGTGAGACATCTTCACAAAATCAGAAAGAACTTCTATATAGAAATCTTTCTGAATACATTCTACTGAATTCAGTTAACTGAAACTAAAAATAAAGACTTCTCCCATAAGGAAGCTTATTGTTTCTACTATCTCTGTTTGGTATGGGAATTAGTATGGCTAGCTTGTACATCTTGCATATTAATTAATATAAATAACTGAGTAACCTTTCAACTAATATTTCTCTATTTATATCTTAAAAGTTTGTTTGTTTGTTTGCTTGCTTGCTTGTTGATAGCGTAACACACTGCAACACACTGTGACCTGAAATTCACTGTGACCCAGTCTGCCCTCAAATTCATGACAACAGTCCTGGCTCAACATTTTGAGTACTGAGTGTTAAAACACCACATCCAGAAAGGTGCTTCATGTATTTTAAGATCAACAAAGGTATGTGTGCACACATGCGCATGTGTGTGTGTATGGGCATTTGTATATGTGACATTTGTGGGCTCTTGCTTATAGAGACCAAAAAAAAGTCATCTAATCCTCTGGAGCTACAGGTACAGGACATTGTGAGCCATTTAATGTGGGTGCTACAGGTACAGGACATTTTAGGCCACTCAATGTGGTCCTGTCCTAGAGAAGAAAAATAAGCACTCTTAACTGATGTGCTCTCTCCAGCTCTAATATTTACTATAATAAATAGTAAATATTTATTAAATATTATTAGCATAAATAATTTATGTTGTTTGTCTGTTTGTAGTGCTGCATATTGAATTTGGGGCCTTCCTCATGCTAGGTAAGCTCTCCAACTCATATCCCTAACCTGCAAACAATTATTTTCTATGGAAGAAAAAGATCTACATAAAGACAGGAATGAACTCCTATAATTTGTCCTCTGACATCCACATGAGGGCTGTGGCATGGGTGTGGTTCCACACATACAAACAGAAAATAAATAATTTTTTTTAATTCTATAGAAAATAACTTGTACTCTTTGCATGGTATGATGTTCATCTTCATTTTCAACTTGATAGGATTTGGAGTTGCCTAGAAAGCAAAGCCCTGAGTGGACCTGTGAGAGTGTTTCCTATAAGGGTTAATGGAAGAAAGATGATAGCCTGAATGTGTATGGTACCATCAGATGGGCTGGGATCCCAGACTAAATGAAAAGAAGATGAATAAAGTCTGTTTTATCTTCTGATGGATGCAATGGGATTAGCTGCCTCACACTTCTACTGCCACAGCTGGGGCCACTCTCAGCCCAGCCTTTACCACTGTGGTGTGCCCTCAGACAGTGAGCCAAAATGAGCCTCCCATCCTGCAGCAGTTTCTGCCAAGTCTGCCATCAGAACAAAAAGAAATGTGACTAATATATACAGGTTATATAGTCTAGTTTATCTATCCATAGTAAATGCACCAACAATGAAAATTAATCCACTGGAGGGAATCAGACCTTGGTGGGCAGCCCCTAGGTTCTGAAGAGGACAGTATCAGTTCCAAATGGAAGACAAGAGTGACAGCTGAAAGAATATATGGACTAGTACTCAGTTCATTCTGAGAACTGTCAAGAAAGTGAGAAATAACAATGAATTTCTTATTCTAATTCGCACATGAATTAAGAGCAAGGATTTTCTGAGAAGCACAGTAAATACTGTAGAAGAAATAAGCCATGTTAGCTAAAATAAACAAATGATTAACCTTGATAACAGACTTTAAGAGCTCTGCTGATGACCTCAGTCATCTTTCCCCTTTGCTAGCAGATAAGTAACACAGGGTTAACTTGAGGTTAGGGCCTCGCTTTTCAGATTTTAATATCCATATAAATCTGATCTGAAGATCCTGTTAAAACCCAGGTTCTGATATGGCAGGCCTGGCAAAGGGCCCAGGATTCCTGTGTCTACAAACTAAAGGTGGTTGTTTATGATGCTGGTTGACAGACGACATACTGAATAGCAAAGTACCAATGGACTGTGCACCATCCACCCATCCACACCCACCACTGTGCAGATCTGTGACCCTTCACTTATAGTAAACCACTTTCTTTACAACTATACCACTCTTCAGTGGTATAAAAGAAACCACTAGTGTTCTGGCAGCTTTTAGAAACACTTGTTGGGCAAGGAGGTTGAAAACACTCATTACAATACACAGTGGGCATTTCATTTATCTGAGTGATGGCCTGTTTCTGAGTACAAATACTTCATAGAAAAAGCTTTTGTCTTCTGATCTGAAAGCCGGCAGGAGGCTAATATTTCCTTCTCAAACTGCTGTTAGATTTGGATTTCTAAAAAACTGACTTTCCCCCAGGCCTCCACATGGCACAGTGTTTGTCATCAGAGTTGGGAGAGAGAGCAGAGACTGAAGGAAAGGCCATCCAGAGACGGCCCCAACTAGTGATCCATCCCATCTGCAGATACCAAACCCAGACACTATTGCTGATGCCAATAAGTGCATGCTGACCACAGACTGGTATGGCTGTCCCTTGAGAGGCTATGCCAGAGCCTGACCAATATAGAGGCAGATGCTCACACCAACCATTGGACTAAGCTTGGGGACCCCAATGGAAGAGTTAGGGGAAGGACTGAAGGAGCTGAAGGGTATTGGAACCCCATAGGAAGAACAACAGTATCAACTAACCAGACCCCCACCACCACTACCCCAGAGCTTCTAGGGACTAAGCCACCAACTAAAGAATACACATGGAGGAACCCATGGCTCCAACTGCATATATAGCAGAGGATTCCCTTATCTAGCATCAGTGGGAGGGGAGGTACTTGATCCTGTGGAAGCTCGATGCCCCAGTGTAGTGGAATGCTAGGGCAGTGAGGCAGGAGTGGATGGGTGAGGGAGAACCCTCATAGAAGCAGGGGTGAGGGGGATGGAATAGGGGGTTTGCAGAGGGGAAACAAGGAATGAGGATAACATCTGAAATGTAAATAAATAAAAGAAAGAGAGAAAGAGAAAGAAAGAAAGAGAAAGAAAGAAAGAAAGGAAGAAAGAAAGAAAGAAAGAAGAAAGGAAGAAAGGAAGGAAGGAAGGAAGGAAGGAAGAAAGGAAGGAAGGAAGGAAGGAAGAGAAAGAAAGAAAAAGAAAAAAAAGGGCAAAACTCTGAGACTCACTGATTCTGTGCCTTCCAGAGGGAGCCCTGACTAGATCATCACCTCCAGCGATGACTAGCCACACTCCATGAACAGTGCAACCCCATTTTTGTGCATGCTAAGACATCATTTGGTGTATGTTCTGTCACAGTTGCACTGAATAGTTGCGACTTTGGGAATGGCTTTTTCTTTCCCCAGAGAAGTCATCTCAGGATCTAAGCCCGAGTTCTCATGCTTGCACAGCAGTCATTTTACAATGCAGCCTCCTCTTCAAACACGTAGAGATTATTATACTCTCCTAGAGAATAAATTGAAAGGTAAAGGGGCTCCTCATTTGCTGTCTTCCTCAGCACATCTTGTCTCCATGCTGAGAACCCAAAGATGAGACAAACAGCAGAACTACAACAAATCAAACATCCAGCAAGCCACTCTGGTCTTCAGTCAGTGGGATTACTTTCAGAATTAGAGTGTTCAAAAAAAATCAGACTTAATTCAACATTTGCAAAACAAACAAACAAAAAACCAAAACTCCTAAATCCCTTTCAATCTTTGGAGCACTCTAAGTATTTCCTAAGATTTCTAAACAGAGCAGCTAACAGAATCAGTACCTCCAGACAGATATGCAGTTCACCAAAACACACTCTCCAGAAAGTGTCCAAGTCTCTAACCCTGAAGACAAGAAGAGTTCAAGGATTATCCAAGATTTAGGACTAAGTGCCCATCATTGGAACAACAAGATAATTCTAGAAACAGTCCAATGGTTATCTGTGTAGCACCAGTCCCTCCTTGCCACTGCGACTGAGGAAAAGAAAGAAACGCAGAAAGCTGCAAAGACAACTAAACCTGGAAACCTCTCCCAGAAACCTCTGCTTTGTAAAGGGAAAACAATGCACAAAATAAGTTTATTGATTCTCAGCAAATAATAACAACTGTCACTTTCAAAAAGGTAGACACTGTAAATGTCCTAAGCTGAAGGTTCCTTTGATGAAATTGCACGAGAATTCATTGGTTAAACATGCTTCCATCCCTTCTGTAATTACTATAGCATGCAAGATAAAAATGTGAAAACACAGCAGAGTCCAAGCTTCTACTTCGCTGGCAGTTTCTCTGAGGCCAGGTGCAGGCCTCAGATCCGAGGGTCTGTTATCTTCACCCCTTGTTTCCTATCTCCTGTGGATAAGCAGGGCTCCGGACCCTGGCTATCACACCAGTTCACTCACACATGCACACTTAACAGGGTCTGCATTCCTTCTCCAAGTACAACATCCTCTGAAGTAAATGACCAGCTCTGCCCAAGGTCACTGTGACATCAGGCCTGGAGCCCCACATAGTCTGTATTTTCTCCCAACTCACACACCTTGGCTCTATCCTTAGTGGATGGGAAACTACAAGCCACAGAGGCACTAAGCAGCCAGAAGTAAACTTCTGCTGACCCCAAAGGTGACAGATCAGGCAGCTACAGAAAAGGTATCATTCTTTTGCTTAGGTAAAAGTGAAGGTCCCGCTTCCCAAGGGAGGCTGTGGAAGAACCCAGAAAAGATCTGAAAACAGACAACGAACCAAGCTTTTCTCCTCCCTTGGAACTGACAGCCTACTCCAGTGGTAGAAACATTGAAATCAAATGAAAATGCTACTTAGGAAACATCTTGAACAATTACCTCCTCAGGTTCTTGCCTGATGGGCTTAATATCAGGGCTTGGTTTTTTTTGTCCTTGGTCTTTATAAACTGTAATGAGTTGTTCTCCCCTTACCCCCACCCAAGACAAGGTTTCTCTGTGTAGCCCTTGCTGTCCTGTTACTTGCTTTATAGTTCAGGCTGGCCTTGAACTCACAGAGATCCTATTTCCTCTACCTCCTAAGTCCTGGGATTAAAGGCATGGGCCATCCTCCTCTCTAGAGCTTCTTTTATTCTGAAGAAGATAGCAAAGGAAAGAATATTCTAATGTTAAGTACTAGAAATAAGACGGGAGATGAGTTGAGCACCCTGCTATGTTGAGATGTGTCAGCTCAGTCCTTGTCTTGGTCCTTGCCATTGCTTCTACACGAGAGCTGGAATCTTAGCTTCATATTTGAGCTAGATATTATTTGGCATTGAGCTAAGTCATGTATAACTTACATAGCTCTCTCCAGACAAAGAAACTCGGTGGCCAGCATACTGGGTCAGGGAGGTAGAAAGGCAAATGAATTTTTTCTTTACCCCAGGTCCACTTTTGAACTGTTTTGAGTCTTAAGCCATTCAAATGTATTGCCTATTCAAAATTTTAACTTAAAATTTCTAGAGACTTATAGAGCTTTACGGGATACTGAAGGAGCATGAAGAGATGGTAGTAGAACTTTACAGGCACTAAAGGAACATTAAAAGAAAATAATTTTAGTACTAAAGAGAAGCAATCTACACAAAAGAAAATTTTATATTAAATTTCCTTTACCATTCCCACACTTACTCAGTGCACCATTTGGAGAGCAATATGAGAAAAGCTTTCTTTTACATTTATTTACTTATTATTATGTATTTTTATATGTGTATGCCTTTGTGAGTTTGTGTGCACCATATGCCTACAGTTTCCTTCAGAGGGTAGAGGGTGTAGAATCATCTGTAACTAGAGTTACAGTTACTTGTGAATTGTCTGATGTGGCTGGGAACTGAACCTAGGACCTCCATATGAACAGTGAGTACTCATAACCACTGAGCCATCTTGCTAAGCTCCTTGTTTGCTTTTAAAAGTGCTACTAACAAGTTACAGAATAATTGTATTTTTAAACACAGAAAAATTACCTCATCTGTTTAAGAAATATGCGTTCCTTTCAGTCTTAGGTCTTGGGTTTGGGAGTTGGATATGGTGACAACACAGTAATGGCAAGAAGAACCAGACAAGGTGAACAGAAAGAGGAAGCTGAATGAGACAGCAGGACAAAGAAGGACAAGAGGTCTCCCCTGCCCCTCTCATCCTCAGCAGTAAAGGTGTTGAGAAGGTTTCCCAAATATCGTGGCCTGAGACAGTTCAGCTGTTCTTCATAGGCTTCTCCTCAGGAGAAGAAAGGCTGAAAATCCCAGGGCATTTTTTTCTTTCAGGAGATTCCATTGTCCCTGGCCAAGTAGCAGAATGGGCAACACAGCCTATTTTTTTCATTTATGACAAATCCCTTGAGATTGATCAGTACAATACTCTTTATGTATATCAGCAGGATTTCAAAACCCTGACACTTCAACAGCTCATTTGTCTTGGAGTGAAGAAGCAGCTCCCTGAGACAGTGTTTGTGTTCTTCCTTGGACAGAGAAAAGGGGAGAGAAAGAGAGAGAAAAGGAGAAAGAGAAACATGAGCTGGCAAGCCACCATCTTCATTTTCCTCAGCTTGCTTTTCTAAAGGTCTATACTGTCAGCTCTGTGTGAAGAACACAATTAAAAATCATCTTCTTTCTTGTAGGAGGCCAATTCCAGACTGTTTCTTTGTGTGTGTGTGTGGCTATAGTGGTTTGTGGGGACAATTTGTTTTTACTGTGATAGCTACTGCTAAATTGCCTATGTTCTGGTTAATAATCCTCTATCTATGTTCATATAAGCAATTTATTTTTTTATTAGATATGTTCTTTATTTAAATGTCAAATGATACCCCTTTCCTGGTTTCTCCTCTGAAAAAAAAAAAAAAAAACCCTATTCCCTCCCCTCTCCCCCTGCTCACCAACCCACTCTTTTCCACTTCCTGACCCTGGCATTCCCCTACACTGGGGCATAGAGCCTTCACAAGACCAAGGGTCTCTCCTCACATTGATGACCAACTAGGCCATCCTCTGCTACATATGCAGCTGGAGCCATGAATCCCACCATGTGTACTCTTTGGTTGGTGGTTTAGTCCCTGGGAGCTCTGAGGGTACTGGTTAGTTCATATTGTTGTTCCTCCTAAGGGGCTGCAAACCCTTCAGCTCCTTGGGTCCTTTCTCTAGCTCCTTCATTGGGGACCCTGTACTCAGTCAAATGGTTGGCCGTGAGCCTCTACTTCTGTATTAGTCAGGCACTGGCAGAGCCTCTCAGGAGACAGCTATTATCGGGCTCCTGTAAGCCAGCACTTGCTGGCATCCACAGTAGTGTCTGGGTTTGGTGATTGAATATGGGAAGGATTCTCAGGTGGGGCAGTCTCTGGATTGTCCTTCCTTCAGTCTCTGCTCCATACTCTTGCCACACCACTTCCAGTAGGATCTGTGTGACAAGTTCCAGACTGAGGCAGTTGACCTCAAAACAGGGAGGCCTCCTGGAACCAGTTGTGGATCTCTTCACTGGAGAAAAAATATTGAGCTGTAGTTCTAATGGCAATCTGTTTTGTTTTCCCTTATTCCTTTTCTTACTTACATGTTCTTGGTAGCCTAGGCCAAGATCTTAAGCAAGAATAATGGGTAAGAAACCATCCCTTGAGATGGGATCACTAACATGACCTTATCCCCGGGGAAACCAATGCTATACTTTTAAAATCATTTACAAAACTATTATGATAGATAAAAACTTTCTCAACAACAAAATTTCATATGGCTACACGTGTGTTATCAGAGTTGGGTTTTGGTATATGGCAAAGAAAGCCTTAATTAGAAAGAATTAAAATGGTTTAAATTTATGTGTTGAAGATTTATAAAAAAAAAAAAAAAAAATCAGGCATTAGATGTTAAATAGTAATGGACCAAATGGGGCTGGGGAGTTACCCCAGTGGTTGAGAGCATTGACCATAAAGATTTATTAACCTGCTCCTGGAAATATGCCACTAGCCTTGGATGGCTGCCCCCACGGACTATATCCTTTTAGAATTATTATATTTTGACTTATATTAATTATGATGTTACCTGTTCTGTTTGTGATTGTTTCACTGGATACAGTTTCTAAGGGATATTTTTGTTCTTTACTGTGCCAAATGATTTTTGTTGGTATTTGTGATTATTTTACTGGAAACAGTTTCTAAGAGATGTAATATCTGGGTTTTAATGTATAAAGTCCCCTGCTCGAGAGCTGCAAAATACACTCAGATTGAAACTGCCTCTGTGTTTGTTTCTGTTTGTCACCACCAAATCCTTACCCACCTGGCCTCGAGAACCCACATCCCAGGGAATCCCATACCTGGCTAGGGTGGTCTGTGGCAGTCTCTGCAACTCCTTCCATGGGTATTTTGTTCCTTCTAAGAAGGATCGAAGAATTCACACTTTGGTCTTCCTTCTTCTTGAGTTTGTTGTGGTTTGTGGATTGTATCTTGGGTATTCTGAGCT
>NW_022196902.1:23263377-23273549 GCF_008632895.1 Mastomys coucha
GTACCACAATTTCTGTATCCACTCCTCTGTTGAGGGACATCTGGGTTGTTTCCAGCTTCTGGCTATTACACATAAGGCTGCTATGAACATAGTGGAGCATGTGACCTTATTACATGTTGGAGCATCTTCTGGGTATATGCCCAGGACTGGTACAGCTGGGTCCTCTGGTAGTACTATGTCCAATTTCTGGAGGAAATGCCAAACCAATTTCCAGAGTGGTTGTACCAGCTTGCAATTCCACCAGCAATGAAGGAGTGTTCCTCTTTCTCCACAACCTCACCAGCATCTACTATCACCTGAGTTTTTGATCTTAGCCATTCTGACTGGTATAAGGTAGAATCTCAGGGTTGTTTTGATTTGCATTTCCCTGATGACTAAGGATGTTCAGCATTTCTTTAAAGTGCTTCTCAGCCATTTGGTATTCCTTAGTTGAGAATTCTTTGTTTAGCTCTGTACCCCATTTTTAATAGTGTTATTTGATTCTCTGGAGTCTAACTTCTTGAGTTCTTTGTATATATGGGATATTAGCCCTCTATTGGATGTAGGATTGGTAAAGATATTTTTCCAGTCTGTTGGTTGCCATTTTGTCCTATTACAGTGTCCTTTGCCTTACAGAAGCTTTGCAATTTTATGAGGTCCCATTTGTCGATTGCTAATCTTAGAGCATAAGTCATTGCTGTTCTGTTCAGGAAAATTTCCCCTGTGCCTATATGTTTGAGGTTCTTCCCCACTTTCTTTTCTATTAGTTTCTGGTTTTATGTGGAGGTCCTTGATCCACTTGGACTTGAGCTTTGTACAAGGAGATAGGAATGGATCAACTTGTATTCTTCTACATGCTAACTGCCAGTTGAGCCAGCAACATTTGTTGAAAATGCTGTCTTGTTCCCACTGGATGGTTTTAACTCTTGTCAAAGATCAAGTGACCATAGGTGTGTGGGTTCATTTCTGGGTCTTCAGTTCTATTTCACTGATCTACCTGCCTGTCACTGTCCCAATACCATGCAGTTTTTATCACTATTGCTCTGTAGTACAGCTTAAGGTCAGGGATAGTGATTTCACCAGAAGTTCTTTTATTGTTGAGAATAGTTTTTGCTATCCTAGGTTTTTTTGTGATTCCAGATGAATTTGTAAATTGCTCTTTCCAACTCTGGGACTGTTTCTTGGCTCTAGAGCAAGTATCTGTCAGTCAGGGTCAGGAAGGTTTCTGTTGCAATTCCACAAGAAATCTTACACAGTCACACTGAAAATCTAGGAGAACTTTACAGATGAAACACAGAAGCACCAAGGTGGTGATGCTTTGCTTCAAGCAGCTCCAAGTATGTGTCACATGGAGTGCAGCAGAGATCATGAACTGTGACCTAAAGCAGAAGGTGAAACAGACTGCAGAGCAGTGGCGAAGCTACCAACCTTCAGTGTGCAAGTTGGGCAACTCAGCCTAGGACACAATTTTGAAAGAAATTCAAGTTTCCCTAAGAGCTGTGACAATACCACAGGGCAGGAATGCTGTGGGGAGTGAATTTCCCCAGTTATGAACAAATTTTTATAACAGGATCTCTTGGTTACATTTTTGTTGCTATGATAAAAATATCCTGACTTAAGGAAACTTAAGAGGGAAAGGGTTTGTTTTAGCCCACAGTTCAAGCATATAGCCTATCATGGTGGGGAAATCAAGGCACCAGGAGCTTGAAGTGGGTGGTTATATTGCACCCACAGACAAAAAGGCATACAAATGAATGCTGCTGTTCAATTCTCTTGTTCACTTATAACAATCCAAGATCCTGGCAAGGAGATGACGCCACCACCCACAGAAGTCTAGTGTTCTCACCTCAACCATTAATGATAAACTCCTACAGGTATCATTCCAGATTCTGTCAGGTCAACACCACAGACATAGACATAGACATAGACAATAGACAATAGACAATAGACAATAGACATAGACATAGACATAGACATAGACATAGACATAGACGACATCACATTCATATATATATGCATATGCATGTACATATACATATACACCACTGACATAACATATATAGCATACGTATAAATCCTTTATGATCCAGGTAGAGTGGCTTCTTCTGCTTCATTTCTTCTGTTCATAAACACATTTAATTTCAAACACACAACTACTTGACAATTAATTAAGTGTATTTTTCTAGACACCACTTGTTCCTTATGCCTAGAACCCCCTTCCTTCTTGGCTGTATTGTCTCCATTAACTGACAATTTCACTTCTTCATTGAGAGGTTAGAAGCTACCTTCTCTTGACCTGATACTCTCCCACTTTTTAAATGCAGGTTTTATTCTCCATCAGGTATGGCCTAGCTAATTGATCAGAAAAATGTTGCCATCAGAAAGACAATTTATTATATACATGGGTAAGGTTGCCATGCCTGGACATACACCCAGAAGCAATCAGCCTGTTAGTGATAGTATGAATGGAAGGAAGGAAGGGAGGGAGGGGGGGAGGAAGGGAAGAAGGAAGAAAAGGAGAGAGAGACAGAGACAGAGAAGAGAGAGAGAAAGAAAGAAAAAATATAGCACAATTCCCCCTAATTAATTAATTGGATAATAAAGACAACAAGAAGCCAATCACTGGGTGAGGGAGAGGTGGGCCTTCTGGGTCCTAGAGTAGAAGAAGGAATGCAGGAGACAGGAACTGTCTTTTCGGGCAGCAAGGCAGGAGAGGGAGCAAAATGTGGAGCAGGGACTATTAGATCTGGTGGCGGGTTATGCCACCAGAAGATTTCTAACATATAGTATTTGATGAGTTTAGGATGATAGATTCCATGCCCAGTGGTTGTCTCATCTGTTGATTCTAAACTATGATTGTCTGCCGTTTTCCATTCCTGGTGACTCAGGTGGGCCTGAGGGAAAGAATTTAGCCAGGGCCAAATTCGGCCAGGCTTTGTAAGGGAAGATTGGCAAGGACTGAACTCGAGGGGAGAGGTCATGGGCTGTCAAGGGTGCACCCCCAGGTAGCTGTGGAAACTTGGGAGTGCAGAGTGGTTTGGCAGCGGTCAGGCGGAGCAGGTGTCTTGGGAAAGGCATTGGCTAGGACAAACACTGGGAACAGACCAAGACCACCGGTGCCTAGCCGGCAATAGCATGGATTATTTTTTAATAATTACATGCTACAAAGAAAGAAGGAAATAACGAGGTTATTGAGGTTTCCATGTAGAAGTACAGGCAAAGCAAAATAAACAGGCATAGAATCAGTTAGTTTGAAGAGTGTAAATAGATTTTAGAATTTGGGAACTGGTTAGATAGCTCAATGGATAAAGTACTTGACATGCAACTATGAAGACTATAATTTAGATTTGCAGAACCCATCCCTGGCCGGTGTGGAGGCAGAGACAGGTTGGCTAGACTAGCTAGATTGGTAAGCCCTTTGGACAGTAAGGGACCTGCCTCAATAAATAAAGTGAAGAATGATCAAGAAAGATACTTCAGGATTTCATAAGCACACCCATACATACAGGTTCCTACACATATGGGAATACACACACACACACACACACACACACACACACACACACACATATAAAATAAAAAGGAATTTTAGCAGATGCTGAGATGTAGTTACTCTCCCTACTTGTCTTAATCCTCTGTAGAGTGATTAAGCCAGGGAAATAGAGGTCCAGAGTGTTACAGGTGGTGGAATGTTATAGAATGCATAGGAGAGTGAAACTGTCCCACAGTTTCACAAACCAGGTTCTGCCTTGACTGAAGGGAGAAAGGAGACCTGAAACACAGAGTTCGAGAACAAAAGGACAGGAAGCCAAGTTGAAGGTTTCCAATCAAGGCTTGCCTTTACTTTTGGGATTCAGCATTTATCTACAAGAAAGCAAAACTGAATCTCTAGGTTACAATGACATTTGAATAACATAAGCAATTCCGGAGAAGTCAGGAAGAGTCCGAACAAAGTCAAAGGGGAAGTCAAAGGGAAGCCGGGGCTGCTGGGTGTGCCCGCTCCAGAGGGTGGCATCTCAGGGCATCCAGCAGGTCTCGACTCCGGGGAGTGGCTGGAGGCGCAGTCCACAGTGGGGGAGGAGGTTAACAACAGATGTCCTCAGGCTTAGAATCAACAGCCAACGTAGTTTCCTCTGGAATCCTCTGGAATCCTCGAAGGCAGAACTCAGAGTAGTGAGCCTTTGTTTAGGCACAGCAGGTGTGAGTTGAGTCTCTGGTCGCAAGCTCTGGTGTCTTGCAGCTGAGGCAGAAGGGAGGG
Source organism: Mastomys coucha (assembly GCF_008632895.1). Classification (NCBI taxonomy): domain Eukaryota; kingdom Metazoa; phylum Chordata; class Mammalia; order Rodentia; family Muridae; genus Mastomys; species Mastomys coucha. Next base: position 23,267,615 of record NW_022196902.1, read on the forward strand.
ACCCAACAGGAGAGACACAGTAAAGCAGGGAAATCTAATCTTTAAGAATTGGCTAGCCTCAGGGGGAGTCATATCTCTAAGGTTAGCAAAGGCTTGGATGTTGAATGTCAGAAAAACATGATTGCTGCACTCTACCTCAGTTAAATATAGTTAGCTGCAACTTTAGATCCACCAGGAAGGATCTATGGAAGGGAGTCACCACTCTGTTTTATTTTGCTATCCATGTCTAGTTTTTAGGCCATAATCTCCTTAGGACAGACTGCCTTATTTGTTGCTGAGAGATCATTTTGATAGGCTTCCAGGCCTAACCTAGGAGCCACTGTGTTAGGTGACACTCTTTGCTATAGGACTGAGCCTCCTGGCCCATGAGCCACTGGAAGGGGCATGTCTTCCCCTCCTTCTTCCCCTACGGACCTATTTACCACCATGAAGGGTCTTTTGTTTAACTTTTGAAAGTCAGATTTCAGGCAAAAAACAAGGTTGTGCTGTTTTAAAGTTCTTGATCTGTTTCTCAAAAGCTAAGTAAAAAAACAAGCTAACATGCTAGATCAAAAGAACTTTTATTCGTTTATTTTGCTCCCAAAGATAAGACTGCAGAATTAAATGGCAAAGGACCTTGTGACATTTCTGGCAGTAACTCTGTGTGCATCTTTTAACTAGTCAGTTTCAGTCCAAGTTAGTAGGAAGTTCAGAAAAAGCTTTGGGCTAGTCCATGGCTGGAAAGATGTTACCATGAACTCTGCCAACTGCACATGCATATATAAATAAGAGAAGAAGAATTAGGATTGTTTTTGGCCCAACATATTTAATAAAAAGATGAAATCAATTAAAAATATCCACATATTCTGACTGACTATAATTTTTATGTTGGTGCTCAAAACCTATTCTATAACACTTTAAGTAGGAAAGAATAGATGTTATATTTTTAATTTTATAGAAAGAAGAAAAGAAAGAAAACTTTTTTTCCTATATCCTGAGTCCAAACACTGGTGGCCTGTGTATTTCAGTAGCAGATTTTTCTTAAACACAGTAACAGCTTTATAGTTTAAACCCTGACTCCATGCTATAACACTCATTTATATAAGGAATGTAGTTTGCCTGTGATCCATTTCAGTCAAAAGAGCACTGCCCCAAGGGTAGTCTTCTCAGCAGCTTCAAGTGTTGTAGTAAACTTTCATCCCATTGCTTAACCAAACCATAAACTTCTTGTAATAAAGTTGAAATCTCCTGATCTAGTCTCATGAGTATTGAATCATGTCAATCCCTTTACCAAGCACATACACCATGTAGGGAGAAAAATGCCACAGAATGAACCCCAAGACTTACAGAGAAATATATTTTCACTTCTTCATCTAGCAATCACCATCTTGCTGAGTCCAGCTTGGTCCCAACCTTGGATCAGAGTCAGAAGGGTCTGGGCCTCCACAAGTGTTAACAGTTGCTGGACAAGGGTGTGTTTTTGTGTGTGTGTATGTGTGTGCATATTACTTCATGCTTCTCCTTCTCGGAATGTCATCTCTGCCAAGATTAATGACTCCATGATAATCAGAGACAGCATGAGTCTAGGCAAGGGTGTGGCTAATGTCTCAGCAAAATAGTAAACACTGAAACCTTCAGGACAGCCCTTAAGGCTGTGGGAAAGAGCTCTGAAAACATGGGTTCAATAATATATCATTTCTCAACTATGCAAAAAATAAGGATGCAATATGAATTGTGTAAGGAGCTTCAAAGACCTAAACAGAGGCAGCTGTACTATGAGCCAGTTTGTCAGAAAGATAAGAGATAAACAGATTTAAGGGGTGGTGATCACAGGGGAAGATTCAGCTAAAAAAATTTTTTATTATTATTATTCATATATTTATTTAATGTATGTGAGTACACTGTAGCTGTCTTCAGACACACTGGAAGAGGGCATCAGATCCCACTACAGATGGTTGTGAGCCACCATGTAGTTGCTGGGAATTGAACTCAAGACCGCTGGAAGAACACTCAGTGCTCTTAACCGCTGAACCATCTCTCCAGTCCTTTTTTTTTTTCTTACAAAGGCAGGCAGAATTCTGAGTTCAATGTCAGTATGGGATAAAGGGAGTTTAGGTCCAGACTCAAGCACGGTAGGAATGGTAATTTTAGGGTAGGGTCCCACCCAGAAATCTTATTGTCTGTGTTTAACAAAGGCCAAAATATCTCTGAATTATTTTGCAATGTTAAAAAAAAATAATGTACTTGCTGCCTCCTTCTAAGAATCAAGGGGCTAGAGTCAGGGGATGCTGATTCATGGGATAATCAAAAAGTAATCTGGGATAATGACTGAATTGATATGCAAATAAAAGACTGGGCTTTTGATCTATAAGAGATGAGTTTTAGAATAGCAAAAGAGAACTATCTCATGCAGAACACACACACACAGAGAGAGAGAGAGAGGGAGAGGGAGAAGGAGAAGGAGAGGGAGAGGGAGAGGGAGAGGGAGAGGGAGAGGGAGAGGGAGAGAGCAAGCCCTGGAATCTGGAAACAATCTGGAAAGCTATCTCCAGTAGAACATAGGCACTCAGTTTGTAATCTGTAGTTTGACTTCAACTTGTTTGCTTTGCCGTGCTCAGACATCCCTTCTCTCAGGAACTCCTCTCTAAGCTGAGGCTGATTCATGGCACCATCTGACTCTAGTCTTTGCTTCAATATGTCATTTCATATCAAATGACATGTGCTAAAGACTTTGTTCCTGGTATGGGACACTCTGGGGGGAAATGGTTGAACATTTAACCTACAGGGCCTATTAGCTGGAGGAAGTTAGACTGCTAGGCATATCCTTGAAGGAGATACTGGAGCCCTGCCCCTTTCTCTCCCTACTTCTGGGCCCCTGTAAAATAAACAGGTTCCCTTAACCATGCATTTTGTCCCATGGTGCACTGTCATGCCCTAACCCAGAGTATCTTGGCCCCATCTGAACATATCTTCATCCAAGCCCTTCTAGTGCTTTCTAAATCAGATGGTTCTATAAGCCAGAGAATTTTGTCAACCTATTAGACTAGTAATCTTCCCTTTTTGCCCTCTACCTCTTCCTCCTCTACCTCATCTTTCTCCTTTTCATGTGTGGTGCTGAAGATGGAATCCCCAAGATCTACTAGAACTGAGCTAGCCTCCTAGCCTCAACATCCCTGTTTCTATTCTTATATCCTGTCTTCCTAAACCACTACATCTAAAGTGGTAACCAATTGAAACCTCATTGTTATTTCATTTTGCTTTGTGTTTATGCATAAATTTCATCTCTCCAAGGAGACTGCATATGCATCAGGGATGATTTGAACCCATGTGTGGAACTGCAATAGGCACTAAACAACCACCAACACACCAGTTTTAAAACAGGTGTAAAAGAAAAGCTGGGGCCAGCTGGGGTGGCACACAATGGTAGCTCTAGCACTTGGGAAACTGGGACAGGAGAATCCTAAGTTCAAGAAGATTCTGGGCTACACAGTTAAAGTTAAATCAAAGCCACACTGAGGTACAAAGTGAGTCCCTGTCTTTAAAAGAAAAAAAGAAAAAGCAACAAATAACACCATTAGAGTAATACACACAAATGATATAGACAAAGAATAACCCTATTAAGATACATTAAAAGAATTTGTTTAAAGGCCAAGCAACTAGAACACTGATTTTTCTTGCTTCAGCCACAATAATGATTCATGCCAGAGAAATACTCTTCCACCAGGTTGTCACTATTCCCTCTTGGCCACCTTAAGGTGAAGCTTCCAGCTTGAGACTCAAGCTGTAAACAGTGTATCAGTTGAAAGATAAGTGTGTGACCAAACCAAACCAAACCAAACCAAACCAAACAAAACAAAAAAAACCCCACTTCATTATTCAGTGCTAACTTTGGGGCAATAGGCTGAGCCTTGATGAGAAGGTTTGGGAAAGAACTGTGCCAGTAAAAACCCAGAACAGCAAACTCACAAAGTTCAAAAATCTCAAATGCCTGTGGACAACAAAGAACATGAGAAGTCAATCAAACACCTTGACTATCTGCCCGTGGTGGAGTGGTTTTTTGCAGTAAAACATATACCATTGTCATACCAAATGGTCCAAAAGGCCAAACAGATGAAATTAATTAGTTTCAAGGGCCAAGGTGGTATGGCTGATCTGCCTGGGGTGACCAGTCCTGGTAATTGAGTAGACACATCTGGTTGGAAATGGCCAAATCACAGATTTTAGTAAGTCTCTTCAGGGAATGGATCTCTACAGTATCTGCATCTGTTCCTACTGTTAGAAGTCATATGGGTGCCATTCAATCTTACAGGGTAGTTTTCTGAATAGCAGATCAAGTCATATCTCACAGAAACATTCAAACACTAAGTAGAACCACCACTAGACTACTGAGGAGGGCACTGGCCAGGGCTGTGAGAACAATCTGGAGTTCTGCCTACTGAAGGAACTTCTCTTTCCTTCCAGGGTTCCCCATCTGTCTATCTATCTATCTATCTATCTATCTATCTATCTATCTATCTATCTATCTATCTATCTATCCTCCCTTCCCACAAGGAAATGCTAGTCCCACCCCTAATAATTTCCTTAAACTCAGGCCAGGTTAACGTATGAGAAATAAGGAGACATAGAATACAGGCAGCTGTTCCCAGCTCAATAAGAATAAATAAATAAATAAATAAATTAATTAATTCTAAAAAGGAAAAAAGAACAGGGATAAGGAGAAGAAAGGGGGAATATTTGTACAACGGTGTTCTGCCAAAGGCAGAAGCATATGATGAGATCCATTTTAGTGCTGTGAACCTTTTTGATTTTAGGGATTCATTTTAATCATCAGCTTTACTTCATTACAGAGGACAAAGTTCATTGAACTCTTACCTGTTTAAAGCAGAAAAGCAGTCTCCTAAAGTAGTGGGGCTGTGAAAACTCATCTTTTGGGTCAGTTTCTCATTCTCTGCTACCCCACCTTCAACGGCACTGTAAAGTCCATGAAGAACAGAAGCAGACTGTAAGGTCTCAAATCCAGGAGAAATGTCCAACTGAGGTGCCTACTAACAGAGTAAGTCCTTCTCCTATTTCTTCTCCCAGGAGTTTGTTTCAAGGGTATCTCCCTAAGAGGCCAAAGCTTTCTGATGGCAAGAACCCACAGGGAAAGAAAACATGCAGCTATTATTTACATCTCTGGCTCTTTCTTACAGAACCCAGCTGTAGCCATGCTTCCTTAAAAAGCCATGTGCACCCTGCTACTCCATCTCCAATCGAAGATGGCCGGAGTACCTTCACCTAGTTTCTGCCTCCTAGATCATAACCCTTTCCTTGTTGTGCTTACTGTGTGTGTGACTGATCTAAAGGTGGACTTTCAGCCCCCTCAGATTTTATCTTGTCTCAGAGGAATGGACCTGGAGCTAGCCAGACCACCAAGGAAATTACCAAGGCCACATCACACCAGCCCTAACCACAGAAAATGAACAGCAAAGAAATGGAAAACACTTAGGTCTTGGAGTTCTGAGGTTACTTCTGGATATTTGATATGCAATTATTACCTCACTCTTTGTCTTAGAAACTTGTCTTGCTGTCAAGAGAAACTATGATCATGACAACTCTTATAAAAGAAACTGGGCCTGGCTGACAACTTCATTTCATTATTCCATTATTGTCATGGAAGGAAGCATGGCAGCATACAGGTAGACAGAGGATGATGTAGAAGGGGTTCTACAACTGTTATGTCAGGCAGTAGGAAGAGACAAAGACACTGGGCCTGGCTTGAGTATTAGAAACTCCAAACCCGGAGCCCAGTGACATACTTCCTAAAAAGCCACACCTACTCCAACAAGGCCACACCTTCTAATAGTGCCACTCCCTGGTGACCAAGCACTAAAATTTGTGAGCCTTTGGGGACCATTCTTATGCAAACCACCACACTCGTCACCAGGCAGTAAAGAGTACTTTGATGGGGCTGGTG
>NW_022196902.1:23273922-23289516 GCF_008632895.1 Mastomys coucha
AAAAAAAGAGTACTTTGACTAGGTCGGCCTTCATTATCCAACTGTCAAGAACTATACAAAGGGTTTGAGACTCTTTTGACATCCAGTAAGTTAGTATCCTATTTCAGACACTGGCAGAAGATATAAGCCTCTTAAGTCACATACAAAGAATTTGTAATGCATGTCCAGCAAGCAGCATAATAATCACTGTAATATTAAGGTGGTAGGCTCAACAGGTCCAAATAGGCACTTGTACATGTGATGATGGGTTGTATTACAAAAGAAAACATGTGAACTTAGTGTCTTAATCAGGGTTTGTATTCCTGCACAAAACATCATGACCAAGAAGCAAGTTGGGGAGTAAAGGGTTTATTCAGCTTACTTCCACATTGCTGTTCATCACCAAAGAAAGTCAGGAAAGAAACTCATACAGGGCAGGAACATGGAGGCAAGAGCTAATGCAGACACCATAAAGGGTGCTACGCTTACTGGCTTGCTCAGCCTGCTTTCTTATAGAACTCAGGGAGCCAGCCCAGGGATAGTACCACCCACAATGAGCTGGGCCCTCCCCCTTTTATCACTAATTGAGAAAATGCCTTACAGCTGGATCTCATGGAGGCATTTCCTCAAGGGAGGCTCCTTTCTCTGTGATAACTCCAGCTTGTGTCAAATTGATACACAAAACCAGCCAGTACACTTAGATTAGCTATTTGTTGTTGTTTTATTTTTAAATCAAGGGTGCTTCTACTCTGGGGAGAAGACACTATTTTCCAAGACTTGATGTATACTTGACTTTTGTTTGTGGGTTGTAGATGGAACTTGAAGAAAAAAGAAACCCTCTCTTCTTGACTCATAGCTCACTATGGCTCAGGTTCCCAGTGCCTCACTTAGAAAGACACAGAGAATGTAAAAGTTCTGTGGAAAATTGCTTCTCCATAAGTGTATGTTACACAAAAATGCAAATAACAAAACCCACATTCTTCTCCGACCCCCGCATGCTAACTTGCTATTGTACTAAATGAACTCCATTTTGTGGTGAAACATTCAGTTCACTATGACCCCAAGCTACCTCAAACTCTTGATCCTCCTGCCTCAGCCTCAAAAATACTACTATAGTTGTATGTGTAGTTATGTGGGTTCTACAAACAATGGGCTCACAGATTTTTAGCCTTCTTCACTCAGTTCAATTCTGACCATTTTGACCCACTTCAAGAAATTTACATCTTCTATGGCTATCAAAGCACAATGCCAATATCTGAAGTACCTTTGATGTTTCTACTTTTCTTTTTTGTTTTTTCCTTTTAATTTGCCTAACTTCACACATAGACCAGCTAATCTTCATGGTTAACATCCAATATGTTAGTCAAAATGGAGTTTTTCTGAAAAACCCTTAGTAAAGTTGAGAAGGCTTGACTAAAGGAAAGATTCTAAAGTTATAGACTAAAATGTTGATGCAGATTCCTTTCAGGCAATTCAAGGCTTAGTAAGTGTCTTAGTCAGGGTTTCTATTCCTACACAACATCATGACCAAGAAGCAAGTTGGGGAGGAAAGGGTTTATTCAGCTTACTTCCACATTGCTGTTGATGACCAGAGGAAGTCAGGACTGGAACTCAAGCAGGTCAGGAAGCAGGAGCTGATGCAGAGGCCATGGAGAGATGTTTCTTACTGGCTTGCTTCTCCTGGCTTGCTCAGCCTGCTCTCTTATAGAACCAAGACTTCCAGCCCAGGGATGGCACCACCCACAAGGGGCCCTACCCCCTTGATCACTAATTGAGAAAATGCCCCACAGCTGAACCTCATGGAGGCACTTCCCCAACTGAAGTTCCCTTCTGTGATAACTCCAGCCTGTGTCAAGTTGACACACAAAACCAGCCAGCACAGTAAGAATGTTCAAATTTTACAACAAAAATAAAGCAAGCACACCTCAACATCCCAAGAAACTGAGGTAGCAGCCACATAAAAGAAGCTGGTGTATCAAAAAAATCTACACTAACCTACATTTTGTTCCATGACTCGTGCTTCTTAAGAAACTACCATAAGAACTAAACTCCATCCTCCTAAGCGACTGTGGACAAAGGGGTAAGAGCCAAATTCTAGGTTGGCCTCAATTCTGTGTAAATGTCAATGTGCTTTTTCCATACAAGGAAACACATGTGCGTCCTGAGGCAGACCTCTTTTAAGGAGAAAGTAGGGTTCTCTCTAAGTTTGTTCACCCCACAGGACAGGAATGTGCTGTTTCTCTGATTCTATGGCTAGATAGAATCACAGATATGTTTAGCATTCCATTACAATTCTACACTCTAGACTTTATGTGTGCAAACTGCACTATTTTAGAGAAGATGTCAATGTTTTAGTAAAGTACAAACACCATCAGTCTAGTGTTTTTGTGTCTGTGTGTATGTTCTGGATTAGGGCACTTTTTTTTTTTTTTTTTTGTTTAGATTACAAATCACATTACTTGATAAATATCTGAGAAAAATGGGAGGGGTGAGTTGAACATGAACCTCCCTTACTCTGTGAACACAATCCTAAGGGGGAAATGCTTCATGCAAATGTTTAGTTTTCTAAGTATCTTTGTAATGGAGCAAAACCATATTCTTGCAAAAAAGAAAAAAGTTGTCAAGGTTTTCATTTGGGTGTAATTTATTCTCTTCTGGTTAGAGAGGTCAGCAATAAGGTCACCTGTTTCCTTGCTAACACCACCTCCATTCCTCCCTTAGAATGTCCCGAATGTCATAATGCTCAACTTTATCTACAAAGGGTTTTTTTGTGTTTGTTTTTTAACTGTAGGAACTACTAGAAGTTTGATGAGGCTATGTGAGTAAAGTGCTTACCAGAAGAGGTACAGACCAGAGTTCAAATACACAGGACGTACATAAAGCTTGGGTTAGTAATTGTTCGTAAGCCCAGATCTCCTAAATCAAGATGGGAGATAGCAGGAGATTCCTGGGGAGATTCAAGGCCAGCCAGTTTGTCATACAAATGCTGGGACAAACAAGGAGACTCTATCTCAAGCAAACTGGAAGAAATGGACCAATACTCCTGAACTCCATACATACCCACATGTAACACATCTGCACACACTATATATACACACATACATAAACACATCATATAAAATGAAATGTAATAAAATTGCACAGAAGGGTAATTTTCTCAACAGCCACCTCTAAGTTTAAATAAATAAAAATTAAGACTTATTCTTTATCTCTTTGGATTAAAAAGTACTTGGTATTTCCAGCACAACATGCTAGAAGTTTGCTTAGCATCAAAGCATCTTTCTTTTTTTTAAGTTTTATTGAAATATGATGAGAAAAGTTACACGATTTCAATTTATCTAAATTTGTTAACATTTAAAAACATATTTTAAGTAAATAGAATTAAATCACATTCTTGTTTTCCTTTTGTACCCCAACTCCTCACAGAGACCCCCGTTTCAATACTTACAATATCTTTTGTTATATTCTTTAAAATTTATAAAATGTTAGAACAATAAAAGTGAATATTATAAAAGTTGTTTGATATAAAACAACAATCAATTTAACAGTCTTATGTAGATGCTTGTCTATGGCAAAACTGAAAATATAAATGTTTTTCTCAATATAAATTTTAAATAACTCCAATTGTATTAACCATATAATTCAAAATAATACATCACTACTAATATTTTCTTAAATGAACATAAGAATATATAAAGTGTTTTTGTTTGTTTGTTTTGTATTTAGTAGAGCTTAAAATCTTTGCTCTTACTGTGGTAACTTGATATAAGAGTTACAAATGTCAAGCAAAGCATTCAGTCTCACACTTTGTTGTTCTCTTACAAGTTCCCTCCCAATTTAATTGTCTACATTGCTTTTGGGTATATAAATACTTTTAAAATATGTAAGTTGTTCCGAAACCACAGTATAGTGTAAAAACATGAAATAAACAATACTACTAATAGAGAGGCTGAGATAGGAGAAGCAAGATCTCAAGACCATTATGTTGTACACAGCCAGACACTGTCATGAACAAACAAGCTGAAAGTGTATATGGATTATATAATATTGGACCTATTACTCCAATTACTAAATTACAGAGACCATTGGATGACAATCAACAAATTTCTAATTCCTCATGTTTTTGGTTTTCAATCGATTAGAATATGTTGGTAATATTCTCATATTAAGATATTAAGGAAAGTTACTTCCTGTTGTTTTTTGTTGTAAAAGGTAGAATTAAGTTTGTGTGGATTTGTTGAAAGATTACTTTCTTGCTTCTTCTAAGGTGTGGTTTTGCTCCTTATGTTGATGTTTTCCATCTATTATCCTTTGTAGGGCTGGATTTGTGGAAAGATACGGTGTAAATTTGGTTTTGTCATAGAATATCTTGTTTTCTCCATCTATGCTAATTGAGAGTTTTGCTGGGTATAAGTAGCCTGGGCTGGCATTTGTGTTCTCTTAGGGCCTGTATGACATCTACCCAGGATCTTCTAGCTTTCATAGTCTCTGGTGAGAAGTCTGGTGTAATTCTGATAGGCCTGCCTTTATATGCTACTTGACCTTTTTCCCTTACTGCTTTTAAAATTCTTTTCTTTGTTTAGTGCATTTAGTGTTTTTATTATTATGTGACGGGAGGAATTTCTTTTCTGGTCCAGTCTATTTGGAGTTCTGGAGTTCATGGGCATCTATTTCTTTAGGTTAGGAAAGTTTTCTTCTATAATTTTGTTGAAGATATTTACTGGCCCATTACCTTGGGAGTCTTCACTCTCTTCTATACCTATTATCCTTAGGTTTGGTCTTCTCATTGCATCCTGGATTTCCTGGATGTTCTGGGTTAGCTTTTTGCTTTTTGCATTTTCTTTGACTGTTGTGTCAATGTTTTTTCTATGGTATCTTCAGCCCCTGAGATTCTCTCTTCTAGCTCTTGTATTCTGTTGGTGATGCATGTATCTACGACTCCTGATTTCTTTCCTAGGTTTTGTATCTCCAGGGTTGTCTTTCTTTCTGACTTCTTTATTGTTTCTATTTCCAATTTTAGATTCTGGATGGTTTTGCTCATTTCTTTCACCTGTTTGATTGGATTTTCCTGTAGTTCTTTAAGGGATTTTTGTGTTTCCTCTTGAAGGGCTTCTAGCTGTTTACTTGTGTTCTCCTGTATTTCTTTGAGGGTGCTATTTATATTTTTCTTAAAGTCCTGTATCATAACCATGAGAAGTGATTTTATATCTGAATCTTGCTTTTGCAGTGTAATGGTGTGTCCAGGACTTGCTATGGTGGGAGTATTGGGTTCTGATGACGCCAAGGAACCTTGGTTTGTGTTGCTTATATTCTTATGCTTGCTCTGCATCATCTGGTTATCTCAAGTGCTACCTGCTCTTGCTAAATCTGACTGGAGCCTGTCCTTCCTGTGATCCTGGTTGTGTTAGAACTCCTCAGAGTCAAGCTGTCTCTGTGATCCTGTGACCCTGGGCTTGTTAGAGCACCTAGGAGTGGAGCTTCCTCTGAATGTTTTGGGATTGGCTACAGAGTTTGGACTCAAGGTCTGCTCAGGGCACCGGCCAGCCCAGACAGACCGGAAGCAACCTGAGTCACTGGACTGGCAGAATTCCTGTATGCCTGGTCCCGTTGGTCCCAGTTACTTCTGGTATTGGGACAGATGTTGTGTCTTCCTCACCTTTGATCCTGGGTGTGTTCGCATCAAAAGCATCTTATTCAAAGGACAGAGTTGCTTATATTGGCATCTAGGTAACACAGCATTAACATTTAGTTTCCTGGTGTTCCAGGGAAGGCTACCCCCTATCTCAATGTATATTGAGTACAGAACATAGTACTTTAAAAGATATTTCTATGTCTCAGAACTCAAATTTTCAATCAAATTAATAGCACACCCAGCACAGCAGTGACATTCACTCCATCTACTTTTCTGCCTCAAATTTAACATAGTGTATAGTTAGAAACACTTTATTTTAAACATGTTTAGGAGATTTCAAGATTTCAGAGTTTTCTCAAAGGGGAAGAAGTAGAAGCCCTGAGTTACTTCCCAGAGCTGAGAGCCTCAAACTGTTTTTATTGCTCAGTCCATGTACTTAGAGAGTTAGTCATAAGGAAACTGGTGGTAAACTGCCTCAGAACAGATTAGAAAAGTTTACCAGATTGTAAACTAAAACAAAAGGAAAAGAAAAGAAAGAAGTCTTCTAGCCACTTTGGCTAAACAAACCCAAGGCCACCTACTCCAATATTTCTGCACAGCTCTCACAGGAAAAAGAATTACTCAACAAAAATGGACTGGAAGGGTGTGCTTCTGATGAGACACCACTGAGGTAACCATCTGGATTTTATGGCTATTTAAAATATGCCAGAAATAAAATTATATACTTTGTCATATTATTAACATTAAGTAAGCCAGTCCACAGACCACCTACTATTCCCTTGCAGGATTCAAACTACGGGTTTTTGTGAACATGGGCATCTTGTTAGGAAAGATGCCTACTCGTAAACACAGGAGGAAGAACTCACTTACCAAACAAAATGTTCTGTAACTTCTTTAGTAAGCAAAGGCTCTGTTTTTAGGTAAAAAAAGTTTGAGGGCAATATTTTGTTTTTTGAGAGGGTTTCTCTTCTTGTAGCCTTATCTGTACATCTGTACTGGATTTTGCTCTGTAGAGCAGGCTGGCCTCAAACTCACAGAAATTTACCTGCTTCTGCCTCCCGAGAGCTGAGATTAAAGTTGTGTTATCACCATTGCCCAGCTTAAAATAAAAATTTTAAAAAGAGAGAACCCTGAAGCTCTATATCTTTTTTTTTTTAAAAAAAGATTTATTTATTTATTATATCTAAGTACACGGTAGCTGTCTTCAGACACTCCAGAAGAGGGTATCAGATCTCATTATGGATGGTTGTGAACCATCATGTGGTTGCTGGGATTTGAACTCACGACCTTTGGAAGAGCAGTTGGTACTCTTAACAGCTGAGCCATCTCTCCAGTCCCGAAGCTCTATATCTTAAACAAAAAATTGATTAGAAGCCACAAGTTTCTTCATCACTTTCAAGTTCCAACTTTAGAGCAATTATATATGTTTAAACTCTGAGAGACACTTCAGGAATGGGAAGCTGAGCTTACTAATAAAAAATATAAAAATAGACCTCACAGCTGGAAGAACTGGTGCTCAAAAGATTTCAATTATTAATAATAAAAGTAATTTTATTATTCTTACTATGAATTCATTTTTATGGACAGAGACTATAAATATTGTGAATTTCTAGAACTTATTTAGTTTAAGTTTTGAGACAATCCACAAAAAGGGATTAAATTAAAAATCTCATATTCCAATTGAGTCAGCTATAGATTTAATACCCATCTCCCATATATCCTCAAATACTTTAAAGATCATGTGTAACAGAAATAGTGCAAATAAATCACCCACGAACACTTTTAGATTTCCCCTAGTGTACCACAAATAACATCCAGAAACCCAAACAAACAGGAAAGGTTTTAGATGTGCTGAAATCAAGTGCACATGATAAGCTGAGCACAGCTAAATGCCTGACCCCTGTGAAGCACTGGTCATTCGTGGCTCCTAAGTCATGCAAGTTAATATAGTGAGTTCATAAAATCAGCAGTCACAGTACAATAATGATAACAACAACAACAACACAAATAAAATAGACTCTGGTTAGGAAGAGAGTATCCACTAACTGCTACCTCACTGAGGGACCACCAAAAACAGAACACTATTAGCAGCTGGAATTAATGAGTACAGTGGTTTGCAAGAAAGATATTTCCATGATAGACATAATATAGACTCAGCAAAGATTTTCCTTCAAGAAAAATACAGCTTCTGTTTCAATGAGTACTGATTAGTCTTAATGCCCTTATGTGGCCGTCAAGGACTTGAGCTGTTGTTGTTCCTGCTTTTAACTGTCAGTAACTTTCTCAATCAAAAACTGAAGGTAGTGGGGCTAGAGAGATGGCTCAGTTGTTAAGAGCACTGACTGCTCTTCCAAAGGTCCTGAGTTCATGGTGATTCATAACCATCTATAGTGAGATCTGACGCCCTCTTCTGGAGGGTCAGAAGACAGCTACAGTATACTCACATATAAAACATGAAAGGTAGTTAGTTAACTTGACCAACAGTCAAGTTTTAGGAATGCAAGAGCAAAGCAAGGTGCAGATGCTTTCAGAAGCACAGGGACCCCTGTGGAGGTCTTGAGGTTGGCATCTCCGCAGTTCTCAGGCCTTAGGCTTTCTTGCCTTCTGCATGGTCACCATTATAACTAATATAGGATTTATGGTTAAATATTCCATGAGAAATACTAAGTATCACATGATTTTTAGAAAGTCCCAGTAAAGTTTATTGTTGTCAGTGAAAAACAGTTAAAACTAAAAAGCAAACCAAGCAAATTTACAAAATGTGTAAGTTCTAAATCACTATTAATTGCCTACCATATATCTGGTAGATACAATATTTTCTTTGTAAAAATATAAACACTTTGTCTGTATGTATCAGTCCCTGACACTTAACAAGGTTCAAAAGACATATACATCAAAATAGTCTCTAAAACAAAGACCATTTTGAAATTATTCAATTTTGATTAATAGCAGTAATTTATATAAAAATTGTAAATCAGCATAGGTTTTTTTAGATCATATGCACAAATTCACATCCAAAGCCTTTTTATAAAGCCTTCTTTCCTGATTGTCAGCATCAGAGTTTTCATTCATGGCTACATTTTTCTTCCTTGGCAATTCTTTTTGTTACACCACTAAAATATTTCTCACGGAAAGAATTATGTCCTTGGTATGGCAGAAAATGATCACTCAGCAAGTGTGAATACTCATCCCGGTTCTGGAAGGATAGAAAATACAAAATATAAAGACATGTAAGTTATTTCTTTTGTTAGCTTCTTGTAACCAAACTAGTCATTCTCTAAGCAAGTCAAATACAGTTGTTTGGCTTCACAGTGTGAATACAGACTCTACATCTGCATCACACTTGGGAATTCCAAATGACATCACGTCACCTCAAAGTGGTGATGGGCACCTCAGGTTTTCATGGCAAAGAGAACACAGTCAGACTACAACTATCTTGTCATTCCCCGAAATCATCTGGGCTGTGGATAATACCAAAGAAGCTTCTATTCAAGAGAAAAGGTATATACCAAGAAACTGTGGCAATCTGTAATGTCATAAAGTTACACAAAACTACAAACTTTATCCACATTTGATTAGCACAAGGGATTCCAATTCAAGAGGTGCAGATATGGGGTGACTAGGGAATTCCACACCTGTAGACTTCACAGGTAAATAAGGGCTGGAACTCAGATACTCACTGGGCGTTGAAAGAGTTGATCTGGGTTAGAATGCCCCACACAATCTGGGTTAGATGAGAGGAGACTAACAGAAACCTGAAACATTAGTTTCACATTCGATCTCACAATTTCAAGTAGAAATAGAAACCTAAGTAGAAATAAAGTTCCACTTCCTATGTATTTCTTTAAATTCACATTCAACTACATATACTTTTGGAAATTTATTGTAAATTCATACATCACTTTGCTGAATTGAGTTTTGCTTTCTTCTTTGGCACAAGAATCAAACACTGGCTACAAGTCCCTCCTAGCTCTGCCTTTCTGCCCACTATTTTCCTTATGGTTCCCATAGCCATATAGGACCTCTCAAAATACACCACAGGTACCTGCAGGAACACCTTACTGCACCTGTGATGAGGACTGGCAGAAGAGAAATGCAGAATGCCACAGTGCCAGGCAGTGCCCCTCTCACCCCAGCTTCTAATATGAATCCGTCAAGGAGGGAGAAGATAAGAGCACTGTGGAAAATGGGCTTCCTTTGTGGAGCAAACAGATAGTTTGGCAAATAGATTATTACTGAACTGAAGGAAAGAATGAGGCAAACTGATGACAGAACAGATGGAGGTGATCAAATTGAGTGTAGGCATGGATGAGAATGTCACACCAGTTTTTGAGCAATCAATATAGACTCATAAAAAAGAACTCTGAGCAGTAAGGGCAAGGGATGTATTTTCCTCAGTGCCACAGAGACAAGGCAGCAAAAGCATCTAGCCACCAGCCAGTTGATAGGATCATTAGCCATCGAAATGTCAGCTGCTCAGGGAAAAGATGCATTCCTCTCAGACCCTGAGAATCAGAGAGAAATCTGTGCTGGGAAAATGTATGAGTCCTGTACTCAAACATCCACTTTCCAATCCAACTGTCCCCCAGCTGTGAAACACAATACTACAGAAACTCCTGGAATCCCAAAGCTCCAAATCCCTGGGCAGCCAAGGACCCGGCAGCAGTAAGTCTTACTTCGAGGTAAACCAGACATTCAGGGACTCTGGCTAAAATTCCCACCTCTGTGGGAGAACGTCCTAATTGAAAAAGGTTCCTCATGGAACATCTATCATCACAATAAAATGCCATATAGAATGACATCAGCATAATTTGAAACAAACAGCAAATTCAATGTGTTTTCTCTTTCTCTCCTTGCTCATAGGTCTTTCCATTCCTCTTAAGGCTCACACTTGGGTGGTGACATTCAACTGTGCACATTTTAAACCTTATTCTCCTCTATTCACACTGTCTCTCTCACTGTCAGGAACAGCTGGAGGGTAGGCTTCTGTTTCGGTGTCTCGTCTTTTTTGTTTTGTTACTTAACTCATCATGCTTCTCTGAGAGGGAAGGGTCCTCTCTAGCAGCAGCCTCTGACCTTCCTCATTCACCCACGCCTGCCTGCTTTCTGACATTTGGTTTTTCTAACAGTTCCATATCCATCAATCAATCATGGTATCTATCATTTATGTATTGCAGAACAATTCTGTAAATTTCTTATGAACAAGAAATACTGTGTACATATGAAGTAAACAGTCACAGCTGGGAAACAGCAAAAGTGAAAGCTGTGCAGATGAAGAGTCAGGGGCCACAAGCCACTCTAGAGGTAGTAGCGCTGTTGGAAAGAGCAGGAGTCACAGAGAAATGAACAGCTTCCTTCCCTTGGAAGTCTGCGATTCTCTCTCGTATCAACTCCTCCTTAAGTAAAACTTGCATCTGATTACACTATTGCCTCCTGTCATTTCTAAGCTCAGGAGGAAAACACAGAAACCATCAGAAACCAATAGCTCTCACACCTCTCTCCTTTCAAAGACAATCAGCAATTGCAAATGTTACAAGAAAGAGACAAGTTCATTCATAAAAAAAAAACTATTATATTTGTTATCAACTGAGTCTTGTCTATGGTAATTATTTAATTTTCTGCATTCTTCTCATCTGTGTTTTGGAGATAGGGAAAGAGCTTGAACAATCTGCCACAAGGCATACAGCTGGGAAACAGCACTGCGGGGGTTGCTGCCCAAGTCACACATCAAAGGCTCAATGCTTTTCTCATTATTCTTCCGTCCTTTTAAAAGACCAGACGTTATGTGAACCCATATAGATGACTCAGTCAATTTCCCACATGGTAGATTAGTGGGTCCTTCAAAATGGAATCTGACATTTAAAGGACATTCCTCCTGGAACAGCAACGTTATAGTAGCACACACTTTAGATATCAGCTTTGATAGAGCCTCATAACCACTGTCCTATCAGTATTGCTAATTGTACACATACGCCATTTAGGAATTCTCACACTTGCCAGAGAAGCCTCACAAGCCAGTGGCTCACTTTTATGCACACACTGCCCTCTGCTGGGTAATGCAGATAGTTCTTCTTCATAGGATTTCCTGATGTAGACTGAAACTGTTTCTAGCTGTGAAAACTGTATACCTGACTATCAGGAGCACCCTGCTTCATTTGCTCAAAGTCCTGACTGTTCAAAACACCTTCCATCATACAGCCCTCCTATGGCCAGGATGAACACGTTAGACAGCATTATCATGTACGCACATCGCTTCATCCACAAAGCATGATGCAGAGCTAGGAGAAGACCTACATACTTGAAAGACTCTGAAGCAGTGCCACTCATCTGGGTGAAAAACAAGTCCTTCTGTAGGAGAAAGGAAAAGCTGCCTTAGACTCGCCACCTTCTTGCCTCTGCCTCCAGCACACAGGGTTTACAGCTTCATCACACCCAGGTAGTTGTGAATTTTGTATAACTTAGTTCTACATTAAAAGGCATCATTAAAAGGGAACTTAAATGACATTAAAAAGAAAGGGTTTCGGGTACTTATAACTTTGTATTGGAATTTAAAGGAAAATAAATTGTCAAGAAAAGAAACTACAAGTCATTCAGTAACACATGAAATTGCCATTGTAAGTAGAACTAAGGACATTTTAGATTATAAAAAGAATGCATCTTTAACAGTGCATCTCAAAACATACGGTACACTGCTTAGACTGGAAAGGAAGGGAGGATCCTTCGCTGAAAACACTTAGGTAAAATCTCCCCAATTTTGGCCTTCCCCGGCAAGTCTGCCATTCTTTTCCCCCATCTCCTCCTTGAATAAAGAAAAGGTGGTACATTTTCCACTTCAGCCACTTCTGGTTTGCTTCACAGGGGAAGTAAAGCCTACTAGGTATTACAGGGTTAATAGTCTGTTCCAGGGACTTAAAAGGAAACTAATGGTAAAATTTGGTTTATTTCCAACGGGAAACTTGTAGCTATCCCTAATTACCTGTTCCTACTCCTCCTTAAAGTGTCTCAATATTGTTCATTATGTTTTTATTTCAAATGAGGGGACCCAAATAATCACTAAACAGTCCCATATACACTAGACAGTCCCATACATACTAAACAGTCACATATACACTAGACAGTCCCATATACACTAGACAGTCCCATACATACTAAACAGTCCCATATACACTAGACAGTCCTATATACACTAGACAGTCCCATATACTCTAGACAGTCCCATACATACTAAACAGTCCCATATACACTAGACAGTCCCATATACACTAGACAGTCCCATACACACAAACAATCCATATACACTAGCATTTCCATATATACTAAACAAACAGTTCAACATACACTAATGGTTCCACATATACTAAACTGTCCCATATGCTCTTGTATACAGTGAGGAAAGGCCTAGGTCTGTGAGTTCACAGATCCTGCTGGGAGACACACATCAATGACACACTTCCAAGCACACTGGTGTTAAATGGTGGGATGAATTGGCAACCCATGGGAATACAAAGGGAAGGAAACTTATCCAAGAGCTGCAGAATCATGTAAACTTTATAAACATTCAAAAGCAAAACTTTATGGAAAGAAACTGGAAATGGGGAAAAGTGAGTCCATTTTGGAACCTGAAAGACTGAAAGTTAAGGTGCAGTGAACAGAAGACAAAGTGGCACCAACTACACCTAGCGGTAATACCAGGGACAGATCAGGGTAATGCAGATGGTATCCAAGAATCTGTAATTTATTTCTGAACTTCACAGAGTCACCAATACAATTTAAAAACTAGATTTTCATTATTCATTCCCTTTCCAAAAAATGTTTTGGCCTGCAGTCCAGGAAATGAGATGGAAGGAGAATGTGAAGAAGCAGACAAGACAGATGGGAGACTCACAATAACGAGGGCAGTGAGACCTTACTGTGGATGGTTCTTAAGAGAAAGAAGAAAGGGGGTAGAAGTAGACCCAGGGAAACCAGCCACTCGATTGTCCCAGTCTAGATTTCTTGGAAGTCATCCTTGAGGCCACCACCTTTGCCCCAATTATCCATCACCATCACACTATGTCTGCCTATTTCATCCCCAAACTCTTAATTCCTCTTCAGTTTCACAGAAAGTTTTACTTCTGGAGGCCTGGCGCCTTGTCAGAGCATCACAGGCTATCATTCCCCAGCTCAAGCCTCCCTTCATTGTGAAGCGAGGGAAGTATAACACATACACTTCTGCCACTCTACAAACACACACCCTTCATAGCCTTGCCGTCACCGATCGGAGAAACATACATTGGTATATAAGGCCTTTCACATGGGCATGGCTGGTTTTCAGGTTGTCTCTAGCTGTTTTTCTCCTAGACACCCAGCATCTACTGAAGCTGAAGTATTAGTATCCACTGCATATCCCACAGCCCTTCTCATCCCTCCCTGACTTAAAAGGACAGCTCCCTTACTAAGTTGCGCCTGTCTCTTGCCTCAAGCACCATCTGCTCAGATAAAAGTGTTGTGTTCATACACACGTCACTACAACCCCAACAGCTTACAGAGGAACAGTCAGGGTGACGTTGTCCTAATGAACAAACTCTCTAAAGATAAGGACGAAGCCTGGTCTACTTAAGCCCAAGACTTGACAAATATGGTCCCACAAATGCAGGCTGAGTAAAGAACACCATGAATTTCTTTCTCTGTGAGAACCTATGTTTAAGTTGAGGAAAAGAAAATGTGTAAAAATAGGAAAGGTGAATGAATGAATGTAAAATATGTTCAGTGACACAACTTCCTCTCTTCTCACAGCACCTACTCCGGAATTTCTCCTTCTCTCAGCAAAATCCAGGACCAATTTCCTCACCTTCTCCCTGACTGGACAGCTGTGCTCGATGGCTCACACTAAGTCTCTCTGACCACCAAGTACCCGCACTGGCCAAAGGCAGCATTTTGTTTCACAGTATTTCTCACTGTTGAGCTAATTTTACAGAACCTCCAAATCACCACTTAGATCCCTAAGGACAAGCATTAACTTATAAACTGCTTGTTTTTCAAGCTGCGGGGAGCTCTGCATCCAGGAGAAAAGCTTGCAGCACTCTAGGGTCCTTTAACAGAAACCCAACTGCTTCTACTTCAATTGTCGGTCAGGTTTAAGTCATCTTAAAAGTGGCAGTTCCCACCAGGCGGTGGTGGCACACCCCTTTAATCCCAGCACTTGGGAGGCAGAGGCAGGCGGATTTCTGAATTCAAGGCCAGCCTGGTCTACAGAGTGAGTTCCAGGACAGCCAAGGCTATACAGAGAAACCCTGTCTCAAAAAAAAAAAAAAAAAAAGGCAGTTCCCATAGTGAGATAATGAGTTTTGTCTACATCACTAATATTAAGTCACCGACATTACTAAAGTGACAGGGGTTTGATTATACAGAATCCAAGTTTTGAGGCAAATACACAAATATAAACAACTTGTAAAACTCATTCCATGATAGGTAAAAACCAGTACCGTTGTCATAGTAAACACCAGCAACTGAAGGGTGCTCCTCTCATTCGTCAGCAAAGACAACCAGGCTGGCGGGTGAGTCAGGTGTGGATACAGACCCTTAGTGTGGCTGGTGAGTCAGTGTGGATACAGACCCTTAGTGTGGCTAGTGAGTCAGTGTGAATACAGACCCTTAGTGTGGCTGGTGAGAGTCAGTGTGGATACAGACCCTTAGTGTGGCTAGTGAGTCAGTGTGGATACAGACCCTTAGTGTGGCTGGTGAGAGTCAGTGTGGATACAGACCCTTAGTGTGGCTGGTGAGAGTCAGGTGTGGATACAGACCCTTAGTGTGGCTGGTGAGAGTCAGTGTGAATACAGACCCTTAGTGTGGCTGGTGAGAGTCAGTGTGGATACAGACCCTTAGTGTGGCTAGTGAGTCAGTGTGGATACAGACCCTTAGTGTGGCTGGTGAGTCAGTGTGGATACAGACCCTTAGTGTGGCTGGTAAGTCAGTGTGAATACAGATCCTTAGTGTGGCTGCTG
>NW_022196902.1:23289619-23339222 GCF_008632895.1 Mastomys coucha
ATCCTTAGTGTGGCTGCTGAGAGTCAAGTGTGGATACAGACCCTTAGTGTGGCTGGTAAGTCAGTGTGGATACAGATCCTTAGTGTGGCTGGTGAGTCAGTGTGGATACAGATCCTTAGCGAGTGTGAGGGTGGAAGAAGAGGCAACAGGCAGAGGAATCTGAAACGTTGAGTGACAGCTAGCACTGAACAGAATGGGCCTCGGTTCAGCTCCAGGGTAATTACCCATGTCCGGCTTTTGTTTAAAAATCCTGTTCTCCTTATCAAAGCTTTCCACCATTCTACATCTGGTACTGGACAGTAGCCATAGAAACTACTTGTGCTAAAGTTACACAACTATAAACAGCATTAGGCCATTTCCAAACCAAGGACAAGCACTTCAAAAGTCTGGTATCCAGTACCATTAAATCTGTAGTGTTAGGTCTTTTTTCAGGGGGGAGGGGAGTTGAGACAGGGTTTCTCTGTATAGCCCTGGCTGTCCTGAAACTCACTCTGTAGACCAGGCTGGCCTCGAACTCAGAAATCCCCCTGCCTCTGCCTCTCAAGTGCTGGGATTAAAGTTCTGCACTACCACTGCCTGGCTGTAGTGTTATTCTTAATGGGAACACAGTAAAGGTGGAAATCTTTATCCTTGTGTTTTGTATCTGCATTTTTTCAGTTCCTCATAAAATTAAATTTCAAAATATTAAGCCACCTAAAGTCTATGAAAATATATTACAATTTTATCTAGAGTCTCAAAATGGCGGATCATTAATCAATGAACTTTGGGCATTGAACACTCAGAACATAATGCCTTTTTAGTGTAAATAAGCATTGTGAACAGCCATGCTCAGCTTGACCATGCAGAAGTATGACTGCTTGCTTCCTATGTGTATTCACTAAAGTTTATATCTCTATCAACGAAAACTGTCAAATATTAGAATTGTCAACAGACAAAAGTTAAACAACAATTAATTGAACACCATTTTATATTTAGTTGTAACTAGCAAGAATCAAGAATCTTATCTTCTTAAAGAGCAAGGGATGAATAACATACAAAAGCATGTACCTGTATACACATAAACACTTCCACTTTAATTCTGAAATAATGTTGATCCTGCGTAACTTTATAAAATTTCCACAATCCATGTAAAGAATTAGTAAAGATGTATATGTGTTTTGCTGGTTTTGCTAAGGGGTAAATTCGAATGAGAATAAGAAATGGCTACTGCACAGGTCAGAACAGACCTTACAGTGCTTACAAAGATATGCACTTCACAGGTATCCATTAAACTGTACACTTATTTGCTGAGGAAAAATATACATAAAATTTCAGCACTGAATTCTAGGAGTCATTAAGTGGCAAGAGGATGCAAATTCAGATTTTAATAGGAAACACATAGAAAGATAATGTTAAATAGCCATGAGAGCAAAGAAAAAAGCCACAAAGTAAAAATCCTATCACTCACACAAGAGTTGGAAATGAAGCTCCTGAGGACACTACCCTGAGTCCCACTTCCCTCAAAAAAAAAAAAAAAAAAACCAGGCACTGAGCTCCCCACCCCCACCCCCGAGCCAGTTCCGTTGCTGCTCTAAAACCTGGGTATTAGAGCTCGAACCCATGGCCGCTCGGACTTTCCTGAGAGGCGTGCCTTCACATCTATCAGCCTGTGTTGCAAGATCCACACACCTCAAATGGCCACCCTTGCTGGAGTTGTGAAGAGCTGGCTCACTTTTTCTTGGGATTCTCAGTTTGCTTGGCAAAATCACTTAACTGAAGAGAGATGAAAGTAAAAATGACAACCCTCTAAGATTTAAACGAAGAAAAAGTAACTTGAGCAACAAAATCAAATTGTTTTAGAGCCGAATTCAAATAGCATGATATGCCGCCTCACTATATCCCCATCTGCCTCTTGAAACTTCAAGAACTTTAAGCCAAAACAAGATTTATATTATATAAACATTCTGACTTCTCATGCAGAATATCTGAAAGGTTATCTTTTTTTCCCTCATGTATCATACTTAATAGTAATGAACATTAGACAATTAGTTCTAGATTGGGTTTATGTTCAATTACTGTGTTCTTATATAGTGTAATTCTACTCAATTTTATTAAACAGTAAATGAGTTAAAATCTACAAGTAAGCCACAAGACAAACAAAGTACATAATGGTGGTGGTGGTGGTGATGATGATGATGTAGTATTTATATGATGATAATGAGGATGGTGTAGTATTTATATGATGATGATGATAATGATGATGTAGAATTTACATTTAAACAAGTATTTATTGTAGAGGACACCAATCTTAAGGGTCTAGAGAGACGCATCCCCTCTGCTTAAGACCAGCATATTACTCTTGCTGAGGACTAGAATTTGGTTCCCAGCACCCACTTTGGGTAGCCCACTACTGCCGGTAACTCCAGCTCACAGGGATCTGATGCCTTCTACTGCCCATGGCCACCTGTACATACATGGCATACAAACAGATACACACGCACATATACATGAACAAAAATAAAAGTAAAAGAAAAATCTATTAAGTAGCTACTCAACATATTTCATTTGGACCCCAGAGATTCTAGCAGAAGTCACTGAGAGCATACCACTTTTAGGTAGCTAGCACTGAACACATAACCATTGTATAGAATCTATTCTAATCTAGAGATGTCTAAAGATTAGAATCCTTTTATGTTTTGGAGATCAGTATTTTTATTCAATACATTTTACATAAGAAAAATGTTTCATAGAGTTACCACAATTATTCACAATGGCATTAACAATGTGTCAATAATAATAAGAAAGTTAACCCTTAACCCTAGCAAAATGTATTGTACTATGTCATGGCACCCTGAACACACTGGCTAAAAACAACAGGGTAAAGCAAAGAGTGTGTTTAACAGAAGCTAAAAATTCTATGCTTCAGAACATTTGCTTTTATTTTTTTATGGTAGTGGGAATTAGCCCCAGGTCTGACACTGATAGGTAAGCATCCTGTCACTAACCAACAGACCCAGATCTTTCATCTCAAGACATTCTAAAAGGAGGAACACTGGGCGATGTGATGTAGGAAAGGTCAAATTTCAAGGACAAAGACAAGCTTTGTTTTCAACTCTGTCATTCACTATTTAGTCATCAGTGGGCTGAAGGAAGGAAGGCCTCTCATCTCTGAAATGGGGAAATAAACTCAAGTAGATAAAAATGTCTATAAATAAGCACTGACAAAACCTGGTACTTTATTCCCTTAGCCTCTAGAATAAATCAGTGAAGGATACTCTTCGTACTCTGTCTAAGCTCTGCAGCAGTTACCTGCGATAGCGGGGTAGGCCTGACCCACTATAAGAGGGGCTGCTTGCCCGCTTCTGGCTCCTCCCTTGGTCTTTTCCTGCTTCCCTTCCCTCTTCTCTCCCCATTCCCTTCCCCCTCACTCCTTATGCTCATGGCCAGCCTCTACTCCTCTACTTCTCTACTCTCTCTCTCTGCCTCTACTACCCTCTTAACTCTCCTCCATATGCCCTGAATAAACTATTCTATACTACTATACTGTGTGGCTGGTCCCTCAGGGGGAAGGGATGCCTTGACATGGGCCCACGGAGGCACCCCCTTTCCCCATACCTCACCACAACTCCATAGAACATATCCTCCCCTCTGTTTATCTTTTTATAAACACATCAGATACTTACAACAAAAAAATGTCTTCTTACCAGGCATCTTCATAACATTGCCATGGTTATCAAGAACAACTTCACCAAGTACAAGAAATGAAGGAGACTAAAACTATAGCTAAGAATGTACAAACACAACATTCACGTTCCTTAGACAATCTTTCTAACTTATTTCCTACATTTTAAATGGTGGGGGAACCATTTAACAAGTGAACCTTTAACAACAGAACCCCGGAACAATGGATGGAGAAAGACCAACTTGAAGTGAAGTTACACCTAACAAGTGACAAGGCAAGCACGGATCACAGTGTAGGAAATACAAAAGCCAATATCAATATTCTTCCTCTGCTGAAGTCAGCAGCATTGAGCCAGCCTGAGAACCGTTTGTGAGACATGTGAGAAGTGTTTAACAGTTCTACGTCCACCTATTCTATAAAGGGCTGTGATCCTGATGTAATCACAACCTTTCCCCAGAAGGAAACACGAGAAAGAAGGGAAACAGTGAACTAAAAACAAACAGCAGACTATCACATTAACAAGACAGTAACAGCAAATCCCTCACTAGGAAAGACTTAACAAACATGAGCCCAGACAATACCAATGTGACCAGTAGGACGCTTTTTCTTATTTAAAAAAAAAAAAAAATTCAATTTCAGCCAGGTGTGGTGGGGCAGCACTGGGAGGCAGAGGCAGACAGGGCTCAGAGTTGGAGGCCAGACTCATCAACATGTGAGTTCCAGCACACTCGGGGATATACAATAAGACCCAGTCTCAATGCACAAGCCTGCACCAGTTTCAAACAAGAACAACAGTAAAATGAAAGCAGGAAGCCAGGCTAGAACTAGCACTGTTTTTATAGGAGAGTGAGCTTATTTATAATTTTAATATACAACAAGAACATTCAAAACCCATTTTCCTCTTGACTTTGAAATAAATTTGCTTACAGAAACATACATTTGGAAGAAACGTAGTAAATTTTCTTAAACTAAGCTCAGGACAAAGCACATATGAATTAGTGCACACAATGCTAGTTTATTATTTGTTTTCATTTCTATAAAAATAGAAATGGATAAAAATCTTCTCCATGTCTGGGTAATTCTTTGGAACACAATTTATGTACAAAGAAATGCTATATATGTAGACGATATCATAAAAAAAACTAATGTGATATACTTTGATTTTCACTAACAAAAATTAGAACTATGGTATTAATACCATTACTAACTCAAGTCATCGTATTAAATTCTATAGTTTGTAGAAGTTGTAGAACTACTATTGAATGATCCACAGCTTACTTACCTTAGCATAGCAGAAGAAAGCATCTATACACATGAGACGGCACTGACTGCAAGAGGGAGAGCTGCTCTGAGCAACCAGCCTCTTGTGTTCTACTAAGTTGATAACTGTTAGCATTAGGGAATAGCTTGTATCTCCTCACTAATGCTTAAATCAGCCCTACTTCAATATTAATAGTACAGCAAGCAGCAGGGCCTCGGAGGCAGTAATTAAGGGTAAAAGAGATCATAATGGTGGCATCTTAATCAGTGTAACTGGCATCATAGGAAAATGAGGAAGTGACAACCCAGGCTGACCAAGAAAGGCTGTGCGAGCCACAGCTGAGAGGTCGACACTCAAGCAAGGAAGAACTCTCTCAGCAGAGCTAACCTTCGCACTTTCCACCTCAACAAATAGGAGGCATTTCTGAAATTTCAATTCCCTGCTTGCTTCTAAGCACTGCTGGCGATTTTCCGGTGTTCTGTCTTGTACCAAATGAACCGAGAGTGAAGTCCTTACAAAGCAGACTGAGTCTGTAAAGTTGAGCTGTGATCATTTTCTATTTCCAACGTACATCTTTCTTTAGATTTGTGTTTTAAAAGTCGAATTATTTACTTAGCTCACTGGGAGTGGGTACCTGTGACACAAGTCAGAGGGCACTTCCATGTTCCATGTACATTCAATGTAGACTCAGGTATCACACTTTGTGGCAAGTGCCCTTATCCACTGAGCTGGCTAGTTAGTTCTCAAATCTGTTTTTTTTTTTTTTAAGATTTATTTATTTATTTTACACATATGAGTACACTACCACTGCTCTCTTCAGACATACCAGAAGAGGGCACCAGACCCTATTACAGATGGCTGTGAGCCACCATGTGGTTGCTGGCAACTGAACTCAAGACCTCTGGAAGAGCAATGAGTGCTCTATCTTAATACCTCGCTCACTTTAGGCCGGGCAGTGGTGACACATGCCTTTAATCCTAGCACTTGGGAGGCAGAGACAGGTGGATTTCTGAGTTCGAGGCCAGCCTGGCCTACAGAGTGAGTTCCAGGACAGCCAGGGATACACAGAGAAACCCTGTCTCAGGAAAAAAAAAAAAAAACTCACTTTATCTTGTCTTCTGAAGCATTCAAGATATATGTTGGGCTGGCGAGATGGCTCAATGGGTAAGAGCACTGACTGCTCTTCCGAAGGTCCTGAGTTTGGATGCCAGCAACCACACGGTGGCTCACAACCACCCATAATGAGATCTGACGCCCTTTTCTGGTGCATCTGAAGACAGCTACAATGAATTACTCCAGAGTGAACAGGGCGGAGTGAGCAGGCAAGTGGGGCAGAGCGAGCGGGCTGGAGTAACAGGGCCGGCAGAAGTCCTGAGTTCAGTTCCCAGAAGCCACACACACACACACACACACACACACACACACACACACACACACACACACACACACTAGCTCACGGGCATCTGTACAGCTACAGTGTACTCATACACATAAAATAAGTAAAATAAATCTTTTTAAAAAAAAAGATATATGCTAAAGAAATGCTAACTTGGGAAGCTGGGTGGTGGTGGCGCATGCCTTTAATCCCAGCACTTGGGAGGCAGAGGCAGGTGGATTTCTGAGTTCGAGGCCAGCCTGGTCTACAGAGTGAGTTCTAGGATAGCCAGGACTATACAGAGAAACCCTGTCTCAGGGGGAAAAAAAAAATGAAATGCTAACTTGATTTACTAGATTATATAATTACCACAATATTTCTACCTAGAATAAACAGCCCCAAGAATAGTACAGGAACTCTTGGGAAATAGAAAGTTTAGGAGGTACATGGAAGCAATTCTACAAGGGAAGTATCAAACACATTAGCACCATCAGACACATAGTTTAGAGTCAGAGGAGCCAGTACTGATTAATCAACCCCAAGAGACAGTAAGGTAGCAGGGTTCTGCTGGATTCAAAACTGACATTTTTTTTGAGGTTGTCATTGTGCCAATAAATACAGAAAGCACTCCAGGAATTTCTCAATATTCTAAACACCTAATGGTAAATAATCATATTTGGGAAAGGATTTGATTTCCACAAAGTACTGGCAAATTATCCAGTACAAAACGTATATTATTATTTGAAGAAACACAAGCTGTTACTATAAAATAATTGTTTAGTACTGATATACCTTGATAAATGTAAGTACATAAATGTTTGGAACACAATGAAAATCATGTCCAACCCACAGATTCTATCATCTGAATATGCACTTAGGAAGATGAGGCTGGATTATGAGCAGCTCGTTGGTTTTTCTAAACTACTACAGCCATGTATTCTCATCAGATCACATGTACATATACACTGTAATGTAAATACCCACACATCTAGTAGATAGCCATCAACTACTTATGTAGATGAATAGCTTAGTTTCCTGAAAAGTCTTGATACTGGAGCCTGAGTTTTGAGGATAATTTATACCATATGAAAATGTTATAAACATTATCTAATAATAAAAACAATTAACTAAAACACTTGCATAAAGTAGCAAAATGTAGTATTTTAGAAAAATCTATTTAGAAGATGTGATTAAGATATGGAGAGAGATTCAGATCTGTTGGCGTAAACCAAATATGCCAGCGTAAATAATTAATTTAGAGCCAGTCAGACTCTAAATTAAAGATCAATTACAAATGGGGAAGGGATGAAGGATGGAAAGTAACAGATACAAGGGCAGTGTACAGATTAAGTCACCACTGTGA
The DNA here is from genome assembly GCF_008632895.1 of Mastomys coucha. Taxonomy (NCBI): domain Eukaryota; kingdom Metazoa; phylum Chordata; class Mammalia; order Rodentia; family Muridae; genus Mastomys; species Mastomys coucha. The sequence goes on from NW_022196902.1 coordinate 23,297,280, forward strand.
AAGACCTAGAATATATAAATTAGATGATAATTAATCAAGTAGAGACTGGAGATGAGCTTTACAAAATTTTCAAACACAATCACGCTGTTCTGCATGCCCTATACAGACAGGGCTGGCCCAAACAGCCAGTGCATTTGAGAGCCTGTCAGTCCAGACAGGACAACAGAGAGGCCATCCTGATGAGTCACTGCAGCCTCGTTAAATGAGGTACTACTCACATCACTTCTAATTTGGAGAGAAAGTAACAAATGTTACTAAAACTTTTCCTTCTCAAATTTATATGTAGTGTGTATGTGTGTGTGTGTGTGTGAGAGAGAGAGAGAGAGAGAGAGAGAGAGAAAGAGAGAAAGAGAGAGAGAAAGAAAGAGAGAGAAAGAGAGAGAGGAATGAGAACACAAGAATAGATGAATAGGATTACTGATATAAAGTAACAGGTGAGGAAATTTTATCTTCTTCCTTACATAGAGAATCACTGTCCTGACTAAAATCTGCCAATCAGCTGGTGAGGTGGCTCAGTGGATAAAGATGCTTGCTACCTCACCTGATGACTTGAGTATAATCCCCGGAATCAACATGGTAGAAGAAGAGAACCAAGTCCCTCAGGTGTCATGTGACCTCCACATGTGCTATGATATGTTTATGTGTGGACATATACAATTTTGTAATAGTAAGTACAAACATTCAGGTCTGCAGTCAAGAAGTTCTGTTTGTGCAACAGGAATCTAAGGAAGCCCAAGGTGGGGGTGAGTTTCTTCTGCTCTTCAAGCCAACCAAGCACTCTCCTATCGCTACCACAGCCAGAGCCAAGTGCGCAAAGTTCAACATCGGTGTCTTCCTAAACTTACCTACTGTGCTATACAATCACAGTCAAGACTAACATCTCCAAATACTCCAGGAAAGCTATTTAGAAAGATCTGGATTTTTGACTCTTCCAGAATTTATACTAAAAACTTACCTCAAATTCCTTCACCTTTTCCATCGTGATCAAGCGCCTTGCTGTGTGATTGGAAAGCTTTTGTTCACAGTTGCTGATGAGTCTCAGGCAAGGGTGCCAAGGCACCATCTCCTCAGTGTATCTGAAAACAGGAAGCTGCTGGTTAGGAGCAATCCAACAGGCAGTGTGGAGATCAAGCGTGGTGCTGTACAATCAGCAAGCAGTCTGCTTGTACCTGACAAATATTTTATAAGTACCAGCACCAAGAAATGTAGCTCAGAAGTTACCCCTGGAAGGGAAGAATACGGAGACGGGCAGGAAGAGACAGTAATAGGGAAACAGAGGGAGGGAACTGGGAGGAGAGAAGGAAAGATACATATGTACATTTTGATAAGGAATAGCAAACAAACCACAAAACTGCAAAATGATGATTATGCCCTAAAAGGTCCACAAAAGCTGGTTAGACAGAAGTGCAGGTCACAGCCAGCCCCTTACAGTCAAGAAAAAAAAATAATGGCATCTATAAGATGTGTAAATAAGTCTAAAGTTATTTATAAAATAATTCAGGGTATATTAGTGCCCAGGTCACAGTCACTAGGCAGCGATACTGAGGCCACCCTGAGTGGAAGCAACAGCTCTAGGACATGAGCAGAGATGACCAATCCCTACATGGCAGGACAATGCACGCACTAATAGAGCCTAGCACACGATACCCAGCACAAGGTAACTGTGGGACACGGCGGAGCAGAGAGAAGAGTGGCAGGGAGAGCCTGAGAGCACTGACAGCAGGCCTTAGTTTTCCTTTGCAAACCTTCATGCCGTTCTCAATTGTCTCTGCACACATTTATGACATGGACTATCTTAAACCTCAGACTCAAAATGGGAAAGGGAATGGCTAAGGATCCTGAACCGGCTTAGCTGCTCTAATGTGTCAGCATCACCCTGACCACCACTCTTGGGGACTTTTCCATGTCTCTCTGACCTTCAACAACCTCCTCCTCACTATCACAATCACATGCTCAAAACCTTCACCACTCACTCACCAAGCAGCACACAAGCTACATTTTACCCCATTATCAGAGGAAGGAATTTTCTTGAAGTCACTCTTGGCTATTCCTTAGGGAACTTGTGATAATTTTGGTTTTTCCTCATCTAAAAAGCCTTTAGCATTTACTCTACAGACAGAAATTTTTATAAAGCGAGTCCATATCAAATTTACAATCTTCATAGGAATATTTATGACATGAAGAAATACATTTTACATCATGACTGAGACTAAATTTAAAGAGAGAAACAGAGAGAAAATATGGCCTTGAACTTAAGCTTATACACAGTATAACCCATAGGTCTCTAAAACAGTGTCATGCTTAAGAATATACACTTATTTTTAGTTAGGACCCTACTTTTCACTATGTGGTGTAAGTTGGCCTCAAATTCCAACCCTTTAAAGAAACCTTCTATGTACACTGATGTTTTGAAAAGACATTTGAGCTGGGCAGTGGTGGCACACACCTTTAATCCCAGCACTTGGGAGGCAGAGGCAGGAGGATTTCTGAGTTTGAGGCCAGCCTGGTCTATAGAGTGAGTTCCAGGACAGAGAAACCCTATCTTGAAAACAAAAAACAAAAAACAAAAACCAAAAACCAATCAAACAAACAAACAAAAAAACAAAAACAAAAAAAGGAAAGGCATTTGAATATGCACAAATAAAAATTTCTTATACTTAAGCCTTTTATATAGCTAGAAAATAAAAAATGTAAATCAAATTCACCTGTAAAAAAGAATTATAAGTAATATTAAATGATATAAATAATGCTAATATTGCTCAAACAAAGTTGTCAGTAGCTAGCTTTCTTTTTTGAGTGGGGCATGGTAGGCACAAACCACAGGATTTGTTTGACAGCTTATAAAGATATTGGAGGGTTTTTTTGGACTCCCAACATTACTGAGAAACCTACTTTCTTACTATCCTCCTACAGTCAGTCCTCTGTATCTACGGACTGGTTGTAGGACACTTCCTACCCCATACAGTAATCCATGTAAGTCATGTAAGACAGGAGACATTTGTAGAATCTATGTATAATCTCCTGTCTCTTTAAATTATCTTTAGATTACTCAGAATACCTAGCACAAATATAAATGGTACTTGCCATACTGCACTACTGTGGAAATGGTAAGAATGAAAAGTCCTGAGTTTAGTATGTGTAAAAATATTATACCCCAAATTCCATTTCTCATTGAAGATTGGCTGAATCCAGATATAGAAGCCACAGGTATAGAGGACTAACTCTACATATGAATGATCAAATCAATGGAAAACATATGTCCAAAAGAACACACTGAAAAATTGAACAGCAGCTTAAAGACATCTTCAGTGAGTATGAAATAGCCTATTCCATATAGTGGACTGTTTGCCAACTGTTAAATTTGTACTTTGCTTAGACAATTATATCAATACCCAATTCTGATTTTATTACTGTTTGCCTGTAACTTAAGTCACTATTTAAAACTGAAATCAGCCCAAACAGGCAAACCACACAGATTTAGATCAGTGTTTGCAAAGGCAGGAGGAGGGGTGGCTCCACTTGGGGGTTTCTTCGGGAGTAAATGACAACGTTTACTGTGGAGTGCTTGTGTTCAGAGTGCGACGGCTCCACAGCTTTGTGGAAATATGACAAACCAGAGCAGAGAGGTGTAGAGTGGGAAACGCATGACTGCAAATGATGTCCAAGAGGTTTCTAAAAGCACGGCTAATCATACACGTGAGCCTCTAGGTTCTTCATGGATCACTTCTCAGTACTCTCCCTCCTGTAAAACTTTTAAGTTCTTTCTAAATGTTATATATTTCACTTGCCACCTGGAAAACAGACTGAATTTTCTGAACACTGAACTGTTTAAGGAATTATTCTTTCTTATTTCCTAGAAAAGGACAAAAAGATGTTCTTTCCCATAAATTTACTGACTACATTAAAATATCCATCAAGTGGAAGGGAACTACTTATATATAAGTAGAACAAGGCTATTGATAAATATTAAATATGAAAATATCAGCAAAATTAGAGATGAGGAAACAGAATCCTTAAAACAAAAAAATACTGTAGAAAATGACATTAAAAAAATAAAGAGTACATACTCTGGTGTATATACTGGTAGCCAATAGACTAGTCTTCCACCCAGTACAAGGGTCTCTGCTGCAAAATTTAACAGGTCAAAAAACATGTCACTCAGGTGATAATTCAAGGAGACAGGAACGTGGCTTTCTGGACTAACGAAAAACAAATATTTAAAAGTAAGTTAGAAGTATAATACTGCTCACAATAATTATAAAAAAAAATCAACAATTGCTTCAAAGTAATAGCTTGTTGAACTTCATTTACCATTTTTCTATTCCCTTTGGTATTTCCTTCTGCGAACCTGATCTTCTTGTAGATTCTCTGATACCATATGGAGCTAGGCAGAAAACAAAACAAAGCAAAACAACGTCATAGCCAAGTCAACCAGACATTTGCAAGGAACAGACGCACATGGTGCAACGAAAGTGATAGCCAGGAGCACTAGCTGGCTTTGTTTGTCACCTTGACACAAGTGAGTCATCAAAAGAAAGGAGCCTCAGCTGGGGACATAGCCCCATGAGACCCAGCTGTAAGGCATGACACTGAGTGCTCAGTGGGGAAAGCACAGCCCAGTGTAGGTGGTGCTATGCCACCTGGCTGGTAGTCCCGGACTCTATAACAAATCAGGCTGAGCAAGCCATGGGTGCAAGCCAGTAAGCAGCACCCCTCCTGCATCAGTTCCTGCTTCCAGGTTCCTGTCCTGCTTGGGTTCCTGTTCTGGCTTCCTCCAATAAATGACTAAGATCTAGTAGTGTAAGCCCAATACTTCCTTTCTTCCGCAACTCACTTTTTGGTCATGGAGTTTGTCAAAGCAATAGAAACCCAAACTAAGACACTAAGGAAGCAAAAACACCACCTATGCATTATTCTGCTCCAAAATAGTTAACATAAAATGCTCAGGGAAGGACAACAGTGTAAGGCTATGCACACATTTTCAGTAAGCGAGCCCCAAATTACTAACTGCTGTGCCTGCCTCTGAAGCGGACCCTATACTCAAGGAAAAAAAACCTATGATATAGTGGTTCACCTAATAAAATTGACTAGTAGATTAAATTGTTATATCAATTTACTAAAACTGATTAACTGATTGCTTATTCCGTGGCTAAGATACTGTGTTCTCAGAAAATATGCACTGAAGTACAGAAGGAAAATATCACAGTGAAAGAAAGAATAGTAAATAATGAAAGTTCACCCAAGTTTCATAATGCACATTCACAACAACATTTTAATGCCATCACAACAATCTTTTGTTAGATTTAAAATGCTCTAAGCCATCAAAGAACAAAAGCTGGTTCAGATAAAGGTCTTAACTTTGCACTCTTTACAGACTTACCAATGCTATAGAAAAGGTACATCTGTTTAGACAGGCTGCCTCAAACACTCAATTTTCTAAAGGCACAGACCCTAAGTCTTCATGTAGTGTTCCAAAATGAGTTGATTTACAAGACCAGCAGCTTGTACAGCCCCACATTTCTCTAAGTCTAGAAAGGAGATGCCAGTGGAGCCAGATGCTATAAAGGCTTTTACCTATGGAGAACTGTGAGTCTGCTGAAACCCCTTGAGGTTGACACAGTAACTATAAACACCACTCTAGATCTAGTTGCCATAGTAATGAATAACCACAGTCAATATAAAAATACATGCTTCAAAAAAAAAAAAAGCAAGAGAAAACTGATGACAAATCATGTACAGCTATAATTAGAGGGGGAATAAATATATTTGCTAAAATGAAACCACAAATCCTTAAGTACTTAAATTAGCAACCTGCTGCTTAGTCATAACTTTGCATTGTTTTTATGTGAGGGAGTTAAGAGTTGGAAGAATCCTAGAACAAGTGGATATCTTAGAGTGTGCTAATATATGTTGTATTCAACCAGTAATTCAGAAAACTAGCCCCACTCCTACTGTGTATGAAAACAAACTCACGATCTGTGATGATTGCATCAAAATATGTCCCCTTTCTCCAGGAAGGCTTAGATGCATCTGAAACCAACACATCAAGATAAAATTTCTCTAAGCCATACTGACGAAGATTTGCCCTGATGTTTTCATCTGGTCCACGCCATTTCTGGTTTTTTCTACTAGCCTTTCCTAAAGAAAAAGAAAATGAACGTAGAAAATTATTCCATCAAACAAGAATATTCTTAATTTCTTTAGATATCCAAAGATACTTTCATGATCATGCAAACCTGTACTTACCCACAAAAAGCGTGTATTCATTGTAACCCTAATTCTATGCGTACAAAGAGGCAAGTATTATCTCACCTTCTTATTTTGAACAGTAAAACATAACTTTTTTGTTTGGTTGGGTTTTTTTTGAGACAAGGTTTCTCTGAATAGCCCTGGCTGTGCTGGAACTCACTCTGTAGACCAGGCTGGCCTCAAACTCAGAAATCCACCTGCCTCTGCCTGCCAAGTGCTGGGATTAAAGGCATGCACCACCACGGCCCAGCAAAACATAACTTTTTTAAGTGGCCAATATTTTCTAAGTATCAAGTATTCATCAGTAAGATACATAAGTTAGAAGAACATGACCTTTCCCACAGCAGTAAAGACTTCCATGCTGAACAAATGTTTGATCAGACAATTAAACAGAAATGGAGAAAGCTAAGTTGTGAAACACAGCATCTGCTGCGCATGCAGAAACTACACAAGACAGAAACTGAAAAGTCAGTGTTTGAAGACAGAAAGTGGAAGACGAGCAGAAGCTCAGCAACTAGGAGACCTAATTGGATGATGATCATTATGTCAGTGGTAAAGTCAGAGAAACCAGAAGAAAACAGAGCTTTCTAATGAATAATGAGCTATAAAACCATCATATACACGGATGCACACATTCATACACACAAAACCTGAAAGTGATATTAGCAGAAAGAGAATCATCAGGTAGATGAAGACTTGAACATACGAATTTGGAGCCATCATCTTTTAAACAAATGGAACTGTTGAGATTCTGTACAATTCAATTTTTTTTCCTCCTTCTTGTATTTGTAACTGGTTATTTTGCTTATATTTCAAGTGTTATTCCCTCTCCCAGTTTCCCCTCTGCAAACCCCTTATCCTATCCCCCTAAACCCTGCTTCTATGAGGGTGTTCCACCTCCCAACCACCCACTCATGCCTCACTGCCCTAGCATTCTTCTACACTGGGGCATCAAGCCTTCACGGAACCAAGGGCCTCCCCTCCCACTGATGCCAGATAAAGCCTTTTCAGCTCCTTCAATCCTTCCCTTAACTGCTCCATTGGGGTCCCTGTGCATAGTCTGATGGTTAGCTCTGAGCGTCTGCATGTGTATTGGTCAGGATCTGGCAGAGCCTCTCAGGAGACAGCTTATCAGGCTCCTGTCAGCAAGCAGTTCTTGGCATCAGTAATAGTGTCTGGGTTTGGTGTCTGCATGTGGGCTGGATCCCCAAGTGAGGCAATCTCTGGATGGTCTTTCCTTCAGCCTCTGTTCCATTCTTTGTCCCTGTATTTCCTTTAGACAGGAGCAATTCTGGGTTAAAATCTTGGAGATGGGTGGGTGGCCCCATCCCTCAATAGCCATGCCTAACCTCTGGATATGGTCTCGACAGGTTCTCCCTCCCTTCCTTCCTTTGTGGGGTATTTCAGATAATGTCATCCCTGTGGGGTCCTGGGAGGCTCTTGCTTACTTGGCATCTGGGACTTTCTGGTTGCTACCCCCAGTTCCCCATCTCCCATTGCTACACACCTCAGTTCAATTTCCTGACCCTCTGTACATCTCCTCCCATACCTGATTCTTCCCCCTTTTCTCCCCTCCCCCCTCTTTCTCCCAAGTCCCTCCCACCATTTACTTCCCTTGTTTATATTGTTCCTCCTTCTAAGTAGGACTGAAGCATCCACTCTTTGGTCTTCCTTCCTCTTGAGCTTCATGTAGTCCATGAGTTGTATTGTGGGTATTCCATGCTCTTTGACTAATATTCACCTATCAGTGAGTACACACCATGTGTGGTCTTTTGTGACCCAGTTACGCCACTCAGGATATTTTCTAGATCCACCCATTTTCCTTCAAATTTCTTGAAGTCACTGTTTGTAATAGCTGAGTAATATTCCATTGTGTAAATGTACCACATTTTTTTGTATCCATTCCTCTGTTGAGGGACATCTGGGTTGTTTCCAGTTTCTGGCTATTATAAATAAGGCTGCTATGAACATAGTGGAGCATGTATACTTGTTATATGTTGGAGCATCTTCTGGATATATGCCCAGGAGTGGTATAGCTGAGTCCTCAGGTAGTATTATGTCCAATTTTCTGAGGAACCACCAGACTGATTTCCAGAGTGGTTGTACCAGCTTGCAATCCCACCAGCAATGAAGGAGTGTTCTTCTTTCTTCACAACCTCTCCACCATCTGCTGTCACCTGAGTTTTTATCTTAGCCACTCTGACTGGTGTGAGGTGGAATCTCAGGGTTGTTTTGATTTGCATTTCCCTGATGAGTAAGGATGTTGGGCTATCATCTTTTGGGTTTGTTGAAAGAAGATTACTTTCTTGCTTTTTCTAGGGTCTACTTTCCCTCCTTGTGTTGAAGTTTTCCATCTATTGTTCTTTGTAGGGCTGGGTTTGTGGATACTATGTAAATCTGGTTTTGTGATGGAAAATCTTGGTTTCTCCATCTATGGTGATTGAGAGTTTTGCTGGGTATAGTAGCCTGGGCTGGCATTTGTGTTCTCTTAGGGTCTGTGTGACATCTGCCCAGGATCTTCTAACTTTCATATTCTCTGTTGAGAAGTCTGCTATAATTCTGATAGTCCTGCCTTTATGTTACTTGACCTTTTTCCCTTACTGTTTTTAATATTCTTTCTTTATTTAATGCATTTGGTGTTCTGACAATTATGTGACGGTGGAATTTCTTTTCTGGTTCAATCTACTTGGAGTTCTATAGGCTTCTTGATGTTTATGGGCAGCTCTTTCTTTAGGTTAGGGAAGTTTTCTTCTACAATTTTGTTGAAGATATTTACTGGCCCTTTAAGTTGGGAATCTTCACTCTCTTCTAAACCTATTATCCTTAAGTTTGGTCTTCTCATTGCATCCTTGATTTCCTGGATGTTTTGGGTTGGGAGCTTTTTGTATTTTGCTTTTTCTTTGACTGTTGTGTCAATGTTTTCTATGGTCTCTTCTGCACCTGAGATTCTCTTCTATCTCTTGTATTCTGTTGGTGATGCTTGAGTCTACGACTCCTGATCTCTTTCCTAGGTTTCCTATCTCCAGGGTTGTCTCCGTTTGTGATTTCTTTATTGTTTCTATTTCCATTTTAAGATCCTGGATGATTTTCTTCAATTCCTTCACCTGTCTGGTTGTGTTTTCCTGTAATTCTTTAAGGGATTTTTGTGTTTCCTTTTTAAGGACTGTTTATCTGTGTTCTCCTGTATTTTCTTTAGGGAGTTACTTGTGTCCTTTTTTAAAGTCCTCTCTATCATCATCATCATGAGATGTGATTTTAAATCAAGTCTTGCTTTACCGGTGTGTTGGGGTACCCAGGGCTTGCTGTGGTGGGCGAACTGTGTTCTGATGATGTCAAGTAGCCTTGGTTTCTGTTGCTGATGTTCATATCTTTGCCTCTCACAATCTGCTTATCTGTGGTGTTAGCTGGTCTTGCTGTCTTTGACTGTGGAGTGTCCCTCCTGTAAGCCTGTGTCAGCACTCCTGGGAGGCCATATTTTTCCGGGTGGAATTTGGGTATTGAGAGCTGTGGCACACGGTCCACTCTAGAGTGCAGATGGAAACCAGAAGGATTTCCAGTCTGTTCCTTGGTTCCGGTGTCCTGATGGCTCTGGCCGGTCCCTCTTGGGTCAGAAATTTGAACAGAAGTGGTGGTCTTACCTGTACACTCCTGGGAGACAAGCTCTGTCCCAGTAGGCTTTGGGTACAGAGAGCTGTGGCAAAGGGTCAGCTCCCAGGCACAGACAGAAACTAGAAGTTACAATTCTACCCTAGGTACCAGTTTCGTAAGTGCTTGCTCTAGCCTTATTCTTATTCTTGAGGCAGGCACTGGAACAGAGACCCTCCTGCTTCTACTTTCAGAGGTACTGTAATCCCAGGAATTAGAGCCATTCACCATCATGTCCTGCAATTATTCTTATATAATTATATACTTTTTGTCGTATGATTGACATTACACTAAAACAAACTTAAATAAAAAAAAGATGAAAAAACACAAACAATGTTTAATATACTAGAAAGAGGAATTAAAAAATAAATGAATAAATAGACAAATAAATGACAGGAGAAAAATAGCACGTATACTTGTACACAGAAATAAAAACCATAAAGCCTTAAAGAGAGTGCAATAAAACTGTCAAAAGAATAAAATCAGCACCAGTGAGCACGCCACCTAGGGAGTCACAGAAGCTTCTTAAAGTCAATCTGCCCAACGGCAGCTCTGTGCCCTCAGTGGTTGTTTTGGGCTGAGCAGTTGGAGTCATGCTGCAAGATCACAGGCAATGTGAAAGTGAGATCAAAAGCAGATTGCAGGTTCTCGGGCAGCATTTGGGCAAAAGAAAGAGAAAACTGAAATACAGCTAAATGGATCCTACAGGACTCAAAGAAAAGCTTTTGACTTTGGGAAAAACATGAGACTGTTTTATGATATAAACTAAGAAGTCAGAAACAGAGAACAGAGACATACCTAACAACTGTCAAACTCTGAAAAACTCTTCTCAATTAGAAATCAACTCCCGGAAGGCAATGAAACAACTTTTCAAAACTTTAATAAGTAAAAATGTCTTAAAAGCTCTGTTGGATGATTTTCTTAAAACAAATATGTGACTTCTACTACCAATAAATTAAAGTAAGAAGTTTACTTACTCTAATACAAACATAATACACAGAGCACACCTCCTGGGACTACACAGAAAACACCCTCCTTCAGTAGGAGAGAGAGCTAGCCCCACCTCTAGCCTCGACAGTATAGTAGAGCAGGCCCTGGTAGTTACGAGTAAGTAAGCTGGTTCCATCCCTCGTCAGCTGCAGCACTGGGATTAAGGGCATGTGCCACCACTGCCCGGCAGCTTTTAAGATTTTAAATAGTTTCAGTAATTGATACAAAATTAAAGTAGATTAATGTTTCAAGTTTATACTCATTTAAAGGCAGAATCTTTAAATTTGTAGATACCTCAAGTGTTTCAAGTATGTTCTAGTCAAAGAAATCTAAATTTTCATGTTACTCAAAGACTATTAATCCAACCGTACTCAATGCATGATTGCTAAGTAAATCATAATCTTAACTAGAAACCATAGGTTTCTATTTCTTTATTTACTCACTTATATTTTATGGTTACTGGTGTTTTGCCAGCATATATATCTGTGTATGGATGTCAGAAGCCCTGGAACTGGAGTTACAGATGGGTGTGAGCTGCCATGTGGATGCTGGGAATTGAATTCAGGTCTTAGGGGAAAATAGTCAGTGCTTTTAACCACTGAGCCATTTCTCCAGCCCCATCCCTCTATATACATGTTCTTAACGTGTTCTCGCTGACTACAAAATGGACACTCCATCTCTTTCATATTTTCCTTCTCAACACTGTTTCACAACTTTAATTTGTCTTTAAAAACAACAACAATAAAAAACCCTTCTTGTATTAAGATGATAAGTTCTTGGCCAGGGATGGAGGGAATTTTTCTTATTCATGTTAATATTCTTCTAGCTCACGTCTCATACATTGAGTGATCACACTGTCAAATGTGGATAATCAAAGAAGTTTTATGGAAACTTACATTAAAATGCTGTGCTTTATACATTAAAATGTTACATAAAGCTACTTTATGATTTTAAAGGCCTACTTGGCTTAACAACTGGAAGTTCTACTCACCCAAGCCATGAACTGTGTTGTAGTCTATGTCTGTCCCACACACATATGCACCAAAGTGAGCAGATGCTATCAGGAGGCCACCTGGAAAAGCACACAGTGGTGACTGTTAACCAGAAAGTCCACACTAGTGTTCCTTTCCTGATTTAATTTGATCCAGAGTCTTACGAACTAGCTGCAGGCAGAGTATCCTGGAATGACATCAAGCCTAGTTAAATTTAGCAAGGCTCAGAAATGAACAAATAAACCCTAAACTGAACTTGCTAAATTGGCCAAAAGGCAGAGACTCCATTCATATCATGGCATTGTTACTTCACAACACTACCTAGGGAATGCTATTTATTATTCAAAAAGATGTAGAGTTAGACATTTTCAGGTTATCTTAAGATTATTCAAAAACATTCTGATCCATTTTAAAAAGTCAGCACACAAGTCTCCAAACACAGAGATCTAAAATAAGCTAACAACTGGGCTCAAGTGTCAACACGCAAGAGTGAGCATGCTTCACAGGTGAAATTCTGACTTTTACAGGTTAAAATGTGGCCTGTTTTAAACTACTGTTATGTAATTATTTTTGGTATAAACTATAATATAAATTTCTGAGATACTAATTAATAGTATCATTTTTCTATTATATAGTGCTATGGCTAAAGTAAAAATAATATCTCAATATAAAATTACCAGACTAAGGAAAATGGCAGATGTGACTGGTTCAAAAATAAAAGTTCTGACAATTAAAAATGAAACATTTAAGAAAATAAGTATTTTTATTAAGAAAAATTCAAAGTTAAATAAAATATTAAATGCATTTTATTAAACTGTATATTATTATATATTCAAATAAGTGCTTTTTATGATTGATTAATCCCTAATTGTAATATAGGAAAATGTCAGTCAAGTAGGAATGAGAAATTCAGTTTTAGACTACAACACAAGTACACACTTTTGGGGCAAATTCTTGGGTTTTTCTTTCCACCCTTTCAAATGTTACCTCTAAAATTAGTACAATGTCTTAACAGTGTCAAGATTGCACATTACAGATCTACAGCCATTTAAAACATACTCTGCTCATACACTAACTACTTTCCTGTTGTATCCCTTGAAGAAGAAAGATGTTGGGCTCAAAGCACAGCAGAAACCAAAACCTAGGTCTTCTCACAGTAACCCTGAAGCACTTGTGAGATGCAGTATGAAGGAGACCTCAGAATTCTTGATCTAGAAATGGCGTAGTCTGTAGTTAGGAAAGGTATTGCACGTGACGACTTGTGAGACTCACAAAGTCACTTCACCCAAATCACAAGGAATTACTACAATTCTGCCAACCAAGGCAGATACTCACCTAGAAGAGCTAGTTGTCAAGGGGACAGAAAAGCTTTCCTGTGCTTCCTTAACCAGAACCTTATCCATTGCTTAGAGGGACCTTTGAGAAGACTCAACTTACAGAACACTGCTGAAAGGAGACGAATAATCTGTTAGACTCGCCTGTACTTGTGTCTTCTTTTAATTTTTAAAATAAAATCACAGTAAGTTGGTTTCTCTGACCCTGGGCAATCGTTGCTAATCCTCTAGTGTTGTTCACTTACAGCCATCTGTGTTTTGTCATACCTTACATGGAGTGTTCTTGGGTGGGAAGGGAAACCCAGGGGAAGTGTGGAGAAGGCGGGAACAGGACTCAGCCGCTGTTGCTATCCAGACTCAGAATATTAGTAATACCACATATGTAAGTCAGACTAACAACTAAGTGTTTCAATTTCCTGTAACTTAAACAGTAACCATTTTAAGGTCAGGGTAAGATCTTATAGACAAAAAAATACAACGAGCGGAATTTATTCCACACTATAAAACTTAATTTATGAGTTTTATCTCTGTAGAACTAGGGGAAAGCTTTGAAAATGTGAGGAAATGTGAAACTAGGCTTTGGTTTTGCTAAGAGAGAAAAGGAAGAGAAGCTGGTGCTCCTGCTGCCACCATGTATGTTTCATCCCTCTGAAGGAACTCTAAGTGAATGAGCAGTCTAGGTGCAAGAAGACTGCCAAAGACAGCAACACAACCAGGAAGAACTGGGAAAGACTGTACAGCAGAAAGACTGTGCTGAGCTACCCATACAGACTTTCTAGTCCTCTTCTCCATCCTGCAGTTGCTCCTAAAATGGCCAAGGCAATTTTCCCGCTTGAGTTCTACGTCCGCCATCCTGAAATGGCAAAGTTAAAAAGGAGCTGTATTCTTTTCCTGACACCTGAAGATAAACAAGGCAAGAAGTCTGTCCCCTTGGTGGACATGTTATAGACTGGACTCACCTGAGAGAAGTATGAGAGGGAGTCTACACTATGCCCTCAGAGTTCTATACTGCACAAGACAATGAGCACACACTCATCTCGATCTCTTTAATTATCAACAAAAAAGTTAGACGTTTACAAATTAAAGCCTCAATTTCCTTGCTGCTAAAATAGCAGTAATTTATCAATATTTTGGAAATTAGCCCGAGGGGACAAAAAATGAGTCCATGGTCAAACATCTCATCATCGTTTACTGCTCACTATAACTAACATCTTCACCAAAAAGTATCTAAGTCCATAAGAAAATAACAATTAAAAAAAAATAGTAGTAGGAGCTGGAGAGATAGCTCAACTCTTCCAGAGGTCCTGAGTTCCCAGGAACCTCATAGTGGCTCACAACCACTTGTAATGGGATATGATGCCCTCTTCTGGTATGTCTGAAGAGTGACAGCGTGCTCACATACATAAAATAAAAAGAAAAAAAAATCTTAAAAAAAAATAGTAGCATGGCATTCCACTGAATGTCTATCAGTTAAGTAACAATCCATCATAGCACGCCTGGATGAGGCTCCGAGGAGGCCTTTAGTCAACAGGTCATTCTAATGAGGAGGACTGTAGAACCCCAGACCTTCCTTCTTCTGCTCTTAGCTAAGAGGTAAGCAGTTAAGTCTACCCTGAACCCCTTATCATTGTCTTCTGATATCCAAACAAGGCCTAACATAGTCAAACTAAAATTAAATCCTTCTCTTTGTAAATTATTTTGCATATTTGTTATAACAGAACGTTTGTTAGAATACCAATTGGCTAAAATAAGAGCAAATTCTGCTACTAAGTAAATTAAGTAAAGCTGTGCATACAGTTACTAAAAGTTCACACCAACATAGGTGTGATACATTCACACTAAGTTTTACTAGTAGTACTTCCTCACCACTCAATTTAAATGTGATTAAAATGAGAAAACATTTGCCAAAGCAGAGAGTGAGGTCAAAATGTAATTATAAGCAGCAGCTAACTGCCTAAAAGAAAAAAGAAAGGTGTTTATACAAAAAAAGATCTCAACCTTCTCTAAAACTTTGAAAACAAACCTCACTAGTCAGTGCTGATGCATTTAGATTCTGTAAATATTTCAGTTTGAACCATTAAAAGGGATACACTTGATTTCAGTAAAGCCACAATAATGAAAGCCAAAGAAACATCCTAGAACAGGATGTGAGAACCTAAGGTCATAAGAGGCACAGGACTAACGTCTCTGGTCCTTCCTTTCCAAGGCACACGCTGTCTATGAAGCAGGAGTTCAATGAGGAGATCAATAATCCTTAAGAACTTTTTTTTTTAAAGATTTATTTATTATTATAAATGAGTACACTGTAGCTGTTTTCAGATGCACCAGAAGAGGGCATCAGATTTCATTATGGGTGGTTGTGAGCCACCATGTGGTTGCTAGGATTTGAACTCAGGACCCTCGGAAGAGCAGAAGGTGCTCTTACCTGCTGAGCCATCTCACCAGCCCCAACCCTTAAGAATTTTCTGTGCAAAATTAGAGGCTATAATCAGTTTCAAAGTAAAAATGTCAAAAACTGACATATATCCTAAAGCCAACTTAAACCACAAACAACACAAAGTATGAAACTATATTGTAGTGGAATCTCTTGCAAAGATTCACCAATCATCTGACCTCACTCTTCTATGGGAACAGTGAGATGATCAAGACAGTCCATTGTAGGGAGCCTCGCACAGTAATCACAGTCAGGTACCCATACCCCCAACCATGCACAAGGCGGGAAGCATCTTCATTGTAGGGAGCCACAGGTTACTCTTACCCCTCACCATGCACAAAGCAGTTGGCACCTTGAATACTGTGAAGGTGTAATTTTACAATACGCCTAGGCTCAACTGCATCAAAGGAGGCCTACTCTTTTGCCCTGTTATGACAATTTTTTAAACTCTAATGCGTATACCAGTCACATTGTACATAAATATTACATAATTCCAAGGAAGTGTTTTTACTTCATAAAAAGAGTTTTTTGTTTGTTTGTCTTTAAGTTTACAAATGGCTCTACCTGGGTAAAGTCTCGTGGCAGAAACATGATGCCCTGAGTGAATCCCTAGAACCTACATAATGGGGAAGGAGAGCCAACCCCATAGAGCTGTCTCTGATATCCACACCCATGCAGTGGCAAGCCTTTGCCCAGACACATGCATTATGACACACACACACCCCTACAGTGGCAAGCCTATGTCCAGACATATGCATCATGCTGTGCACACATACACCCCACAATAAATGAAAATTTTAAAGCTGAATTACAAAAGAGTAAAGCTGAGATTCTAGAGAAAGACAAATCACAACCATTAATCACACCATCCACAGGAATAAACTCTAAATGGGTCAGAGTTCTAAAACAAAACAAATGTATCACTTCAAGAGGCATAGAAGAAAATATAGACAAATTCTTTGTAAGTTGAATACAGGGAAAACTTTTATATGGCAAGAAAACAAATACTATTAAACTCAAATGATAATTGATAATTTAGAAAGACATATTTGCAATTTATTATAGAAAATTTATTACTGGAAGAGGATGTGCTAATATCTATACAAAAGCATCCTTAAAAGATGCAGGAGCAGAGCCCTGGTGCAGACTTGATCCCACCCAGCCCACACCCAATTCTGATACATCCAGCCTTACAGGTGAGACTTTACAGCCTGCCTCAAGACCCGGCATATAAAACCCATGTGACTGGGGAAGCAGATTCTCTGCCCAGCAGGAGACCCTTGTGCCTTCCAGTTCCCACCTGTGCTGACCAAGCAGAGCTCTGGCACAGGACCCCATCCCACACAGTCCAAACCGGCATTGTAGCTCTACTCCCCAGGATCACAGGATCGCAGGATCACAGGCTGACTGGAAGGACAGGCCCCAGTCAGAGACAGGGAGGCCAGCTAACACCAGAGATAACCAGATGGCAAGAAGCAAGCACAAGAACATAACCAACAGAAACCAATTTGACTTGGCAACATCAGAACCAAGTTCTCCCACCACAGCAAGATCTGGATACCCCAATACACCCTTAAAGCAAGATTCAGATCTAAGTTCTCATTTCATGAAGATGCTAGAGAATTTTAAGTAGGATATTAATAACTCCCTTAAAGAAACACAGAAAAACACAGATAAACAAGCAGAAGCCCTTAAAGAGGAAATGCATAAATCCCTTGAAGAATTACTGGAGAGCACAATCAAACAGGTGAAGGAATTTAACAAAACCATCCGGGATCTAAAAATGGAAATAGAATCATTACAGAAAACTCAAAAGAAGACAGCCTTGTTGATGAAAAAACCTAGGAAAGAGAACAGGAGTCAAAGACACAAGGATCACCAACAGAATAAATACAAGAGATAGAAGAGAGAATCTCAGCAGCAGAAGATACAAAAGAAGACATCAACACAACAGTCAAGGAAAATACAAAAGGCAAAAGCTCCTATCTCAAAACAGTCAAGAAATCCAGGACACAATGAAACGACTGAACCTGAGAATGATAGGCATAGGAGAGAGTGAAGATTCCAAACCCAAAGGGCCAGCAAACATCTTCAACAAAATTATAGAAGAAACCTTTTCTAACCCTAAAGAAAGAAATGCCCATAAACATAAAAGAAGCCTACAGAACTCCAAATAGACTGGACCAGAAAAGAAATTCCTCCCGCCACATAATAGTCAAAACAACAAATGCACAAAACAAAGAAAGAATACTAAAAGCAGTAAGGGAAAAAGGTCAAGTAACATATAAAGCCAGGCCTATCAGAATTACACCAGACTTCTCACCAGAGACTAAGAAAGCCAGAAGATCCTGGGCAGATGTCATACAGACCCTAAGAGAATAAAAATGTCAGCCCAGGCTACTATACCCAGCAAAACTCTCAATTACCATGGATGGCGAAACCAATGTAATCAAATTTAAGCAATATCTTTCCACTAATCCAACCCTACAGAGGATAATAGAAGGAAAAATCCAACACAAGGAGGGAAACTAGACCCCCCCCCAAAACAAGAAAGTAATCTTCTCACAACAAACCCCAAAGAAGAGAACCACACAAGCGTAATTCCACCTCTAACAACAAAAATAACAGGAGCCAACGGTCATTGGTTCCCAATATCTCTCAATATCAGTGGACTCAATTCCCCAATAAAAAGACAAAGGCTAAGAGACTGGATATTTAAACAGGGTCCAGTATTTTGCTCCATACAGGAAACATACCTCAGAGTCAAAGACAGACATTCCATCATAGTAAAAGGATGGGAAAAAAGTTTCCAAGCAAATGGTCCAAAGAAATAGCCTGTAGTGACCATTCTAATATTCAACAAAATAGATTTTCAACCAAAAGTTATCAAAAAACATGGGGAAAGACACTACATACTCATCAAAGAAAAAATCCAACAAATGAACTCTCAATTCTGTACATTTAGGCCCCAAATGCAAGAACATCCACATTTGTAAAAGAAACGTTATTAAAGCTCAAAATACACATTGAAACTCACACAATAATAATAGGAGATTTCAAAACCCCACTCACATCAATGAACAGATCATGGAAACAGAAATTGAACAGAGACACAATGAAACTAAAACAAGTTATGAACCAAATGGATTTAACAGATATCTATGGAATACTTCATCCTAAAACAAAAGAATATAACTTCTTCTCAACACCTCATGGTACTTTCTCAAAAATCGACAATATACTAGGACACAAAACAAACCTCGGCAGATAAAAGAACAATGAATTAATCTCATGTATTCTATCAGACCACCACGAACTAAGGCTGGTCTTCAATAGCAACAAAACAACAGAAAGCCCACATACACATGGAAGCTAAACAACGCCCTACTCAATGATAACTTGGTCAGGGAAGAAATAAAGAAATTAAAGACTTTTTAGAATTCATTGAAAATGAAGACAATATATAACCAAATATATGGGACACAATGAAAGCAGTGCTAAGAGGAAAACTCATAGCTCTGAGTGCCTCCAAAAAGAAACTGGAGAGATCATACACTAGCAGCTTAACAGCTCATCTGAAAGCTCTAGAACAAAAAGAAGCAAATCCACCCAAGAGGAGTAGACAGCAAGAAATAAACTCAGGGCTGAAATCAACCAAGTAGAAACAAAAAGAACTATACAAAGAATCAATAAAACTAGGGGCTGGTTCTTTGAGAAAATCAACAAGATAGATAAACCCTTAGCCAGACTAACCAGAGGGCACAGAGACAGCATCCTAATTAACAGAATCAGAAACGAGAAGGGAGATATAACAACAGAAACTGAGGAAATTAAAAAAATAACCAGATCCTACTACAAAAGTCTATACTCAACAAAACTGAAAAACCTGGGTGAAATGGATCATTTTCTAGACAGATACCAGATACCTGAGTTAAATCAGGATCAGATAAACCATCTAAATAGCCCCATAACCCCTAAAGAAATAGAAGCAGTCATAAAAATCTCCCAACCAAGAAAAGCCCAGGGCCAGATGGTTTTAGTGCATAATTCTATCAGACCTTCAAAGATCTAATAGCAATAGTCCTCAAAGTCTTCCATAGAACAGAAACAGAAGAGCACTACCCAGTTCTTTCTATGAAGCCACAGTTACACTGATACCTAAAGCACAAAAAGACCCAAGAAAGAAAGAGAACTACAGACCAATTTCCCTTATGAATATCGATGCAAAAACACTCAATAAAATTCTGGAAAACCAGGCTGGCAAGATGGCTCAGCAGGTAAGAGAACTGACTGCTCTTCTTAAGGTCCTCAGTTCAAATCCCAGCAACCACATAGTGGCTTACAACCACCTGTAATGAGATCTGACACCCTCTTCTGGTGTGTCTGAAGTCAGCCACAGCGTACTTATGTATAATAATAAATAAATCTTTGGGCTGGAGCAAGCAAGGACTGAGTGAGCGAAGTTGACATGAGCGAGCAGAGGTCCTAAAAAAAAATTTCAGTTCCCAACAACCACATGAATAAATCTTTAAAAATAATTCTCACAAACTGAATCTAAGAACACATCAAAATGATTATCCATCATGATTAAATAGGCTTCATCCCAGGGATGGAGAAATGGTTCAACATACAGAAATCCATCAATGTAATCTACTATATAAACAAACTCAAAGGAAAAAAAACACATGATCATCTTATTAGATGCTGAGAAAGCATTTGACAAAATAAAACACCCATTCATGTTAAAAGTACTGGAGAACAGGAATTCAAGGTACACATGTAAATATAATAAAAGCAATATACAGCAAATAGTAGCCAACATCAAACTAAATGGAGTGAATCTCAAAGCAATCTCGTTAAAATCAAGGACTAGACAAGGCTGTCTACTCTCTCCTTACCTATTCAATATAGTTTTTGAAGTTCTAGCCAGAGCAATTAAACAACAAAAAAAGATCAAAGGGATACAAATTGGAAGGGAGGAAGTCAAGATATCACTATTTGCACATGATATGATAGCATACATAAGCAACCCCAAAATTTCTTCCAGAGAGCTTTTACAGCTACTAAACAACTTCATCAAAGTGGCTGGATATAAAATTAACTCAAACAAATCAGTGGCCTTCCTCTATTCACAGGATAAAAGGGCTGAGAAAGAAATTAGGGAAACAACACCCTTCACAACAGTCACAAATAATAGAAAATATCTTGGTGTGACTCTAACTAAGCAAGTAAAAGATCTGTATGACAAGAACTTCAAATCCCTGAAAAAAGAAATCGAAGATCTCAGAAGATGGAAAGATCTCCCATGCTCATGAATTGGCAGGATTAATATAGTAAAAATTGCCATCTTACCGAAGGCAATCTACAGATTTAATCCAATCCCCATCAAAATTCCAACTCAATTCTGCATAGAGTTAGAAAGAGCAATTCTCAAATTCACCTGGAATAAAAAACAAAAAAACAAACAAACAAACAAACAAAAAACCCAAGGAGAGCAAGACCTACTCTCAACAATAAAACAACTTCTGGAGAATCACCATTCCTGACCCCAAGCTATACTACAGAGCAATTTTGATGAAAACTGCATGGCATTGGTACAGAAACAGGCAAGTAGATCAATGGAATAGAATTGAAGACCCAGAAATGAACCCGCACACCTTTGATCTTTGGGAAAGAAGCTAAAACCATCCAGTGGAAAGAGAGCATTTTCAACAAATGGTGCTGGTTCAACTGGCAGTCTGCACGTAGAAGAATGCAAATTGATCCATTCTTATCTCCTTGCACAGAGCTCAAGTCCAAGTGGATCAAGGACCTGTACATAAACCCAGACATACTGAATCTACTAGAAGAGAATTGAGGGGGGTTGGGGAGACAGGACAATTGTAGGAGGTGGAAGGAGAGATAAAGGTAGGGAGAATGGAGAGAGAGGAAATAAGGGTGGCAGTATCAGATTCTGGAGATGTTATAGAGGTACAGAGGGCCAGGAAATCAAACAAAAGTAGATAGCAGGGGGGAAGAGGAACAGGGGATGGGCACCGGAGGATCGCAGACGCTAGAGAAATGTGAGGCTCCCAGGACCCAACAGGATTGACTTTAGCAGCAATGTTCAGAGAAGGGAGACAGCCTGTGGAGCCCACCTCCAGTATACAGGCACAGCCCCTGGCTGAGGGATGGGGCCACCCATCCACCTCAAAGTTTTTTAACACAGAAATGTTCCTGACCAAAGGAAGAACAGAGACAAAAAATGGAACAGAAACTGAAGGAAGGGTCAACAAGGGACGGCCCCACCTGGGGTTACATCATGTCTGCAGGCACCAGACTCAACACTGATGCCATGGTCAAGAGGCTCTTGATTCTTGACGAAAGGAACCTGGTGTGGCGGTTCCTTGGGAGGTCTAGCCAGCAACCGACCAATGCAGATGCAGATGTTTGGAGCCAACCATTAGACTGAACCCAGGGGACCTGGTAGGGAAGCTGGCAGAAGGAGTAGAGGAGCAGAGGGCGATTGCAACCCCATTGGAAGATCAACATAGGCTGGTTTGACTACCCAGTTCTCCTAAAGTCTAGACCACCAACCAAGGAGTGTACCTCGAGGGATCCATGGCTCCAGATCCACATGTAGCAGAGGATGGCCTTGCCTGACAGCAATGGGAGGGGAGGGCCTTGGTCCTGGGTAGGTTTGATGCCCCAGAGTAGGGGGATCATGAAGTGGTGGCATGGGAGAGTGTGGGTGGGTGGGTGGGTGAGCATTCTCATACAGGCAAAGAGGAGGGGGGAAGGCAGATATGGGATCAGGGCTGGGGAAGGGGGTAACCAGGAAGTGGTATATCATTTGAGATATAAACTAATGGAAGGATTAATTTAAAAAGAAAAGACCCAGGAGAAAAAAAGTCTATTCAAAATATGATATATGATGGCCCTTTAAAAAAAAAGCTGGGACTTGACTTATAATCAGATATAAATTAACACTATCTTTAGATACCATTTTCAACCAGCAAATCAGGAAAATTTCAAAAGCTTGGCAATATATTCTTAGGAGTAAAACTGCAGGAATGCAAGAATTCTCTTAGATGGTTGCAGAAAGCCAAGACTGAATAATAGAGAAGAAACTTATTTAGCAGCATCTAGCAACACCACAGATTCCCTTTAACCTAACAATCCTGCTTCCAGGAATGTACAACAGGACTCTATCTTCAAAATTACAATGGAGCACTGTAAACATTATTTTTAAGTATAAAATATCAAAAACTATCAGTACCTATGTATAAGAGATTATTTAAACAAACCATGTAATATATTTATGGTTTAAAACTACACAAGAGATTTAAGATGGGCTAGAATGTAGCTCAGTAACAGAGTGGCTTCTATTATCTCCAGCACCAAAAATAACAAGAGAATAAAAAAGTCTTGAAAACAGGAAGAGATTTCTAAGAAATACAGTTAAGTGGGGAAATACACACACAGAGCAAGAAACAACATACAGATTATCAAACATTTTATATAAAAGAGTATGAGTAAGAAATTGTGCCCATAGAAGCACATCACTAGAAAAATCAATGAGAAAACAAGGCTGGTCAGCAAAATAAGGGACAGAAAGAAAAGCACACTATTGTGTAGCTGACTCCTGGATGGGAGTTTATCTTCTGCATATGTAAAACTAACACAATTAAACAGAAGTAATGGCAGGGAAAAGAAATCTAAAACTGAGAGGAAACTACAACAAATGAAACCCCGTGAGTTTCAAATGGAGAAAAGCAAGCACAGGGTATCTTTTTATTCTTCCTTAAGCAGGACAGAATGAAAGTATGTCTTACATTATTTATGGTAGGTGTGGTGGTTTGAATGACAATGTCCCCCACAGACTCAGATATTTGAACATTAGGTTCCCGGTTGGTGCTGTTTGGTGAAAGTTTGGTGGTACCCTGTCCTTGAGTAGTATGTCACTGGGTGCAGGCTTTGGGAGCAAAAGGTCTTGCAAATTCCAGTTTGATCCTTCTGCTTGGTGCTTGAGGTAAAAGATGTGAACTCAGCATCCTTGTTCCTGCCACTTGCTGCCACGCCTCCCCAAATTGATAGATTCCTAGCCTCTAAAACAGTAAATTCAAATATCCTATCCCTCTGTGAGCTGCCTTGGCCATGGTGTTTTAACACAGCAACAGAAAGCTAATAGAACAGGATTCTATTCCTCCAAGCGGCATGCGTAAGGCAATCTTGACTATTTTAAATAATTAAAGAATTGAACAAAAGAGCAAATGTGCTGACCATAAGAACCAGGATTCTGAATGAGAAAGGAATGCATAACAAAGATGGAACAAATAGGAAATAAATCTGTGATACTCAAGAGAAATAGCTGCTACACATAAAAAACCATGATTTCTGATAAGTCTGTCTGTAGGTTTATCAAGTGTATACACACAGGAGTATATGCCTGTGCATTTCCATTTGCTCGCACATACATATTATGTGTATACACATGTGAATTTCCTTTCTTACCCTTGGAAGAGCTTTGGACCCCTGATCTTGGTTCCTGATACTATCTCCCCACTAAAAGAAACAAGGGTTAACATGAGAAATGACCGGAGCCAGGACTTTGGGACATAAAAGATAAGCTAGAAACTTAAAAAGTTCTTTAAAAAAAAAAAAAAAAGGCTAGGTCACAAAAACAGATTCAATGTGGAAGTAGGCTAACGTGAATAAAGAAGTAATTAAAGAATAACAGGACATAAAAATCACCAGAGGAAATAGTTCATGATAATAATAAGTAAAATTAACAACAGGAAGTAAAGAAAGGTTTCTTGTTTACAAAATAATGAATGTAGACCAGTAATAGAGGTCCTGGAGTAGAAAAATCATACAAGGAAAAACTGTTTCAAAAAAGAATCTAGTTGGTGGATACTAACTCTGACTTGTCAAGAGGAAACATCTGGATAATTTACTAGCTCCTAATGTCCCTGCCTACAGTGCTTTACATTAACTGCAAGAATAGAAAATAAAACAGTCACCATCACACAACGGAAAATCAAATCATAATACCATGCTGATAAAAATTAGTATTACACTGACAGACAGAGAAGCAGGCTCTGTAAGCCTTGAGAAGGACACATCTCTAGCGATATAGTCAAGCTACAAATGCATAGCCCATACCAATAATGAGAAAGATTCAAGCAACTCAAACAAAAACTAACTATTCTATACTTAAACAATTTAATAGTGTTCTAAACAAAGATAACGTTAACAGTAAAATACATCCAACCACAGAATATAAGTATATAGATGCTATATATATACATATGTATATATGTAAAATCCTTATTCTTAAGACAAGTATACTAAAAAAAGGGAAATATATATATATGAGAGAAGAATGTAATAAGTATAACCTTCAAATGATTAAAGAAAACATATAAATAAAATAGAATGATAAAGGAAGCCAAATGTGAACAAAGCTTATGCTGAGATTGGATATGTTGATATTCATAACTTTTAAAGAAATGATGTTAGTTCCAATAACAAGTTAAAATGTGTTTAGATAAACGAAGATAGGAAAGACCAAACAAGTAGGCTGAGGGTAAGATGCATGGAGACACAGCAGAAAGCTCACTTAGTTCAAGACAAATTCCAAAAGATTCCTTGCACTAGCTGGGAATTCTGGACCTGATACTATTTCTTCCTGATCACATTTGATCACACTCATGAAGTTAATTTGGGTGCAAGCGGCAGTCAGTAAAGCCTGAGAAAGATAGCTCTACAGAAACAAAGAAGACATGAACTGTGGAGTCAGACTGCTGGAGTCACTCCTTGCACAGTCGCTGCCTCAGAAAACCTTTTACAGTATCTTCATGCTAGCTGTCATCAGAGTACAGCGCACACATGGTACTTCATATATTTACTCAACATTGCTCCTTAGACTGACAGCTACAGAGTCACTAACCAAACAAAAATAACGGGGTTAGTCAGATGAAAATTAAAAAAAGTAATGCCTGCCCAAGGGCTACATCAAGCAAGAAAGCACTCTGAGGCAAGAACAACATCAGAATCAGATGAAATCAACTTGGAATTTCAGGCTTTCCACAAACTTAATTAGGGGAGCCTCCCAGGGAAGTTACAAAGAGTGGTATCCTGTCAGCAGGCAGGCTCTAGTCAGCTATGTAGTCACCCTCAGAATCATACTTAAACACTCCCACAAACAGAATCAAATGTATGAGAGACTGTAAGACATCTGTGAAAAATAAGACCAATGCTCCCTCCAGTGGCTAAATTGGAATGAAACCTACAAAATCCTAGTCACATGCACCAAGTGACAAAGTGTTTTAAGTATATTACAAGAAAAGATTGTCACTTCACTCTTTTGTCCCTCACTACTATAAATAAGCAACATCTATGCATTAGTGTAACCAATGGATTTATAATACCTGTTCCAACAAAGGGGTCAAAGACAAGATCATTTTCTTTCACTTTTGCATGGTTGGTCATGATGAATGATAAACCAGCATCCATACTTGTATTTCCAATAAAATGTCTCTTTTTGACACTGTATGATTCAATTAGCTCTCTTTGTCCATCTGCAATCTAGATCAGAGGTATTTGTCAAGTTAGTCTAGCTATACGGAGCAGACTCAAGATAATTATTCACAATAAAATTACAGCACCTTGCTAACAAGAACACTTCTTTCCCCTTATTGCTATTCTAAACTTAATCAAGTAAAAAAAAAAAATTCAAAGGGGACTTCAGTGGTGGTGCACGCCTTTAATCCCAGCACTTGGGAGGCAGAGGCAGGTGGATTTCTGAGTTCAAGGCCAGCCTGGTCTACAGAGTGAGTTCCAGGACAACCAGGGAAACCCTGTCTTGGAAAAACAGCAACAACAACAACAACAACAAAACAATAAATAAATAGATAAATAATTAAAAAATAAAAATAAAATTAAATTAAAAAAAAAATCAAAGGTGGTGGAATATGTTTTTGGTATATGACCAGGAGTGGTATAGCTGGGTCTGCAGGTAGAACTCCCGGTTTTCTAAAAACCGGCAAACTGATTTCCAGAGTGGTTGTACAAGTTTGCACTACAACCAGAAACAGTGGAGTGTTCCTCCTTGATCCACATTCTTTTTATTTTATTTTTTTATTGGATATTTTAATTATTTACATTTCAAATGTTATCACCTTTCCCAGGTTCCCCTCTGGAAACACCCTATCCCATCCTCCATCTCTATGCATCTATGATTGTGCTCCCCCACCCACCCACCTACTCCGGCCTCCCTGCCCTGGCATTCCCCTACACTAGGGCATCGAGCTTTTCCAGGACCAAAGGCCTCTCCTCCCACTGATGTCCAACAAGGCCATCCTCTGCTACATTAGAAGCTGGAGCCATGGGTCCCTCCATGTGTACTCTTTGGTTGGTGGTTTAGTCCCTGGGAGCTCTGGGGGATCTGGTTGGTTGATATTGTTGTTCATCCTATGGGTTGCAAACGCTTCAGCTTCTTCAGTCCTTTCTCTTACTCATGGAGATTGGGGACCCTGTGCACAGTCCAATGGTTGACTGCGAACATCTGCTTCTGTATTTGTCAGGCTCTAGCGGAGCCTCTCAAGAGACAGCTATACCAGGCTCCTGTCAGCAAGCACTTCTTGGCATACACAATAGTGTCTGGGTTTGGTGACTGTATATGGGATCTATTCCCCAGGTGGGGCAGTCTCTGGCATTTCCTTCAGTCTCTGCTCCACACTTTGTCTCCATATTTCCTCCAATGAGTATTTTGTTCCCCCTTCTAAGAAGTACTGAAGCATCCACACTTTGGTCTTCCTTCTTCTTGAGCTTAATGTGGTCTGTGAATTGTATCTTGAGTATTCTGAGCTTTTGGGCTACCATCCAATTACCAGTGAGTGCATACCATGTGTGTTCTTTTGTGACTGGGTTACCTCACTTAGGATGATATTTTCTAGTTCCATCCATTTGCCTAAGAATTTCATTAAGTAATTGTTTTTAGTAGCTGAATAGTACTCCATAGCTTTCTTCTATATGTAGACCACCACTTGAACCAACACCTTTTGTTGAAAATGCTGTCTTTTTTCCACTGGATGGTTTTAGCTCCTTTGTCAAATATCAAGTGACCATAGGTGTGTGGGTTCATTTCTGGGTCTTTAATTCTGTTCCACTGATCTGCCTGCCTGTCTCTGTACCAATACCATGCAGTTTTTATCACTATTGTTCTGTAGTACAGCTTGAGGTCAGGGATGGTTATCCCCCAGTGCTTTTACTGCTGAGAACAGTTTTCACTATCCTGGGTTTTTTGTTATTCCAAATGAATTTGAGAATTGCTCTCTCTAACTCTAAGAAAAATTGAGTTGGAATTTTGATGGGGATTACACTGAATCTGTAAATTGCTTTCAGCTTTGCTCCACATTCTTGACAGCATGTGCTATCACTTGGATTTTTGATCTTAGCCATTCTGACCAGTATAAGACAGAATCTCACAGTTGTTTTGATTTGCCTTTCCCTGATGACTAAGGACTTTGGATATTTCTATAAATGCTTCTTGACCATTCAATATTCCTCTGTTGAGAATTCTGTTTTGCTCTGTGCCATTTTTTTTAATTGGATTATATTCAGATCACTAAAATCAAATCTTTTCACTTTTCAAATTCAGTAGGACTCAAATTTAAATATAATTATTCTAAGGAGTGGTCTTGAGTATTCTCATTCTTGTCTTTCAAGTATTCTTGTCTTTCAAGACAAGACATAATAACACGGGTCTTGGCTCCCGTCCACCTATTCCAGCCTCAAAGAAGTGAACAGAACACGTCCATGATTTCTTCTCAGAAAGGAAGACTCAGATTTGAGATCTCCACATATTACCAAACAGGTCCAGCCCTTTGCCTTCTCCCTGACATCCTGGGAAAGCTTGTTTTTCATCATCAGGTAACCCCTTGAACTAGGTCTCCTAACAGGCTCTTTGTGTTTCACAGGAATCTCTACAAAATACAGACCATAAGTACATACATTTTGGCAACTTTAATCCATACAGCAGTTCTGACTCTCAATTTGTTTCAAATTTTTACACATAAAAAACAAGCAGCACGGCATTTTGCTGTATTTGCTTCATGCCTCATGAATGCTTGACTAGTGTTCCTGACTGACCTGCACCCCACATTTACCTTAAAGAAACAAAACAAACAAACAAAAAAGCAAACAAGAAATGAAGTAAGATAGGTAGAAAGAACTTACTTACCCATCTGCCAAAATAAATATTATGTGGATTCTCAGGGATACAGTTTGGGTCCAAACCATAGTCCTCCAAAATGGAGAATACATGCTGTGGTTTCTTTAAGTTAACTTTTCCTTGAAATGGCAGAAATTCAAGTGCCTAAAAAAAAAAACCAAAAAATAAAAAAGTAATTCTAATGTACTATAAAAATTTACAAAAAGAATCCTAGAAAATAGTGCTTATCTACTAATATACATTGAGTGAGTCTATACCTGGTGTCAGAATGAAACAAGATACATATACACACACACACACAAAACATGGAAACTACTTAACAAATATTATATGTTCACATACATCAAGAGCTAGGGCGCACTGACTGCAGGCTCTGGGTCAGCTCATCTCACACTTTCACATACATCAAGAGCTAGGACATACTGACTGCAGGATCTGGGTCAGCCAGTACCACTTACATCTATTCGTTTCACTTTTTCTTCTTGAGTTAATGTTTTATTAAACGTGTGAATCTTTATTTTATATGTCGAGTCTGAATGCAGAAATGGAACCTAAAATAGAAGCAGAATCGTTTTTTAAGCTTAGGAATTGTACCAAATGTTCACACTTGCCTATGTAAAATCACATTTCACTACGCACCATCTTCTCCACAGGGTAACTTTTAAGAGAAGTATACAGCTCCTCAGGAGATTTTCCATGACCCCATAGTTCAAATATAGACCTAGGAAATAAATGATTGGTACTAACCTCAGTAAAGAACTTCGTTCAGACAGCAATACAGAATAGTTATCTCACTAGTTCTTTATGCTTAACACAATAAAAGGGCCACTGACTAGGCTTCCGAATCTATTTGTGAGAAATATGTACACTGGAAACACATAACAATATAACCCCAAACACAAAGAAGTAGAACTTACATGGAAGGAGGGAAATTCAACACTGTTAGGGTACTTCCAAGTTTTCATCACTTATACACTTACAGAAATGTAGAAATAAATGTACATATAGTTGAGGGGGGCTAGAGATTGACCCAGAGTCTCGTGTGTGCTAATAAGCAAACTATCTACCACTGAGCTATATCTCACGCCTAATATATTATACTAGGTCAAACCATGCAATAAAATCACTTTTTTTTAAAGGAAAGCTGCAGAAAGTCATTTTTTCTTAATGTTTTCCCTATTATAAAGAGAGAGGGGATGCAAATACAAACCTTACTATTAGTATTTAGCTATTATTTAGTAAAACTGATTAAGTTACTGAAAATGTTGAGCTCTAACAAAGTCAAACAGGATTTACTATATGTTTTACATTTTGTGGTATGTTCAAAATATTCCATACTGAAGGAGCTGTAGAGACTGCTCAGTGGATAAGAGGGCAATTTGGTTCCCTGCACCCACATCAGGCATCTTTTTTCAAAAAATTTTTTTATTAGATATTTTCTTTATTTACATGTCATATGACTTCTCCTTTCCCAGTTTCCCCTCCAAAAACAAAACAAAACAAAACCAAAAAACAAACCCCTGTTGCCTCCCCCCTCCCCCTGCTTGCCACTCCACCCTCTCCCACTTTCTGGCCCTGGCATTCCCCTACACTGGGGCACAGAATCTTCACAGGGCCGAGGTCCTCTCCTCCCATTGATGATCGACTTTGCAATCCTCTACTATACATGTTCCAGAGCAATCAGTCTCACCATGTGTACTCCTTGGATGGTGGTTTAGTCCCTGGGGGCTCTGAGGGTACTAGTTAGTTCATATTGTTGTTCGTCCTAAGGGGCTGCAAACCCCTCAGCTCCTTGCGTCCTTTCTCTAGCTCCTTCATTGGGGACCCTGTACTCAGTCCAATGGATGGCTATGAGCCTCTACTTCTGTATTAGTCAGGTACTGTCAGAGACTCTCAGGAGACAGCTGTATCAGGCTAGATTGTCCTTCCTTCAGTCTCTGCTCCATAGTTAATCTCTGCAACTCTTTCCGTGGGTATTTTGTTCCCCCTTTTAAAAAGGAATGAAATGTCCACATTTTGGTCTTCCTTCTTCTTGAGTTCCTTGTGGTTTGTGGGTTGTTCTTCATGTATTCTGAACTTCTGGGCTAATAACCACTTATCAGAGAATCAAAAGAACGTGTGTTCTTTTGTGATTGGGTTACCTCACTCAGGATGATATTCTCCAGATCCATCCATTTCCCTAAGAATTTCATAAATTCATTGTTTTTAATAGCTGAGTAGTACTCCATTGTGTAGATGTACCACAATTTCTGTATCCATTCCTCTGTTGAGGGACATCTGGGTTGTTTCCAGTTTCTGGCTATTACACATAAGGCTGCTATGAACAAGGTGAAGCATGTGTCCTTATTACATGTTGGAACATCTTCTGGGTATATGCCCAGGAGTGGTATAGCTGGGTCCTCCGGTAGAACTATGTCCAATTTCCGGAGGAACCGCTAAATTGATTTCCAGAGTGGTTGTACCAGATTGCAATCCCACCAGCAATGAAGGAGTGTTCCTTTCTCCACAACCTCTCCACCATCTGCTGTCACCTGAGTTTTTTATCCTAGCCAATCTGACTGGTGTGAGGTGGAATTTCAGAGTTGTTTTGATTTGCATTTCCCTGATGACTAAGGATGTTGAAGATTTCTTTAGGTGCTTCTCAGCCATTTGGTATTCCTCAGTTGAGAATTCTTTGTTTAGCTCTGTACCCCATTTTTAATAGGGTTATTTGGTTCTCTGGAGTCTAACTTCTTGAGCTCTTTGTATACACTGGATATTAGCCCTCTATTAGATATAGGATTGGTAAAGATCT
Organism: Mastomys coucha; assembly: GCF_008632895.1. Lineage (NCBI taxonomy): Eukaryota > Metazoa > Chordata > Mammalia > Rodentia > Muridae > Mastomys > Mastomys coucha. The sequence continues at coordinate 23,328,934 of NW_022196902.1, forward strand.
TTCCCAATTCGTTGGTTGATCAGGCATCTTATAACCACCAGTAGCTATAGTTCCATGGGATCAAACTCTGTCTTTTGGTCTCTGAATGCATCTGCACACATGTACACATGTTGATATCCAAGCACACAGATATACGAATAAAATAAAAATGTTTTTAAAATGCATACTAAAACTATTTTAAATTAATTTTAATCCCCTACTTCTAGAATTTAAATATCTTAAGTAGCTGAGATCTTAAAGAGATTAGGTAAAGCAGAAATGTTGCATACAGAAGGAGCAGTTTCTCCAGCTCTTTTGTCTTCATCTTTTTCTGTTGTTTCCATTTTCTAGTGCTTATTGTTAAATAAAAAATGATTGTTGCTTCCAGTTTCTGTCTGCGCCCCAGAGCTGACCCTGTGCCACAGCTCTCCATAGCCAAATTCCACTGGGAGACATTTGGTCTCCCAGGAGTGCCAACACACCTGTGAGCACAGGTAAGACCACCACTTCTGCTCAGAGGGACCTGCCCGGAATCCTCAGGACACAGGAACCAAGGAACAGCCTGGAACAGGATCTTTTTGGTTTCCATCTTCTTCCCTGAGATGACACTGTGCCATAGCTCTCAATACCAAAATTCTGACCTGAGAGAGCTGTTCTTCCAGGAGTGCTGACACAAAGGCTTACCGGAGGGAAAAGCCACAGCCAGAGACCAGCTAATACCACAGATAAGCAGATGGCTAGAGGCGAAGGTGTGAACATAAGCAACAGAAACCAAGGCGACTACCTGGCATCATCAGAATCCAGTTCACCCACCACAGCAAGCCCTGGATATCCCAACACACCAGAAAAGCAAGACTCTGATTTAAAATCACACCTCATGATGATGATAGAGGACTTTAAGAAGGACATAAATAACTCCCTTAAAGAAATACAGGAGGACACAGATAAACAGGTAGAAGCCCTTAAAGAGGAAACACAAAAATCCCTTAAAGAATTACAGGAAAACACAACCAGACAGGTGAAGGAATTGAACAAAACCATCAAAAGGATCTAAAAATGGAGATAGAAACAATAAAGAAATCACAAATGGAGACAACCCTAGAGATAGGAAACCTAGGAAAGAGATCAGGAGTCGTAGACTCAAGCATCACCAACAGAATACAAGAGATAGAAGAGAATCTCAGGTGCAGAAGAGACCATAGAAAACATTGACACAACAGTCAAAGAAAATACAAAATACAAAAAAGCTCCTAACCCAAAACATCCAGGAAATCCAGGATGCAATGAGAAGACCAAACTTAAGGATAATAGGTTTAGAAGAGAGTGAAGACTCCCAACTTAAAGGGCCAGTAAATATCTTCAAAAAAATTATAGAAGAAAACTTCCCTAACCTAAAGAAAGAGCTGCCTATAAACATCAAGAAGCCTATAGAACTCCAAGTAGAGTGGACCAGAAAAGAAATTCCACCATCACATAATTGTCAGAACACCAAATGCATTAAATAAAGAAAGAATATTAAAAACAGTAAGGGAAAAAGGTCAAGTAACATATAAAGGTAGACCTATCAGAATTACACCAGACTTCTCAACAGAGAATATGAAAGTTAGAAGATCCTGGGCAGATGTCACACAGACCCTAAGAGAACACAAATGCCAGCCCAGGCTACTATACCCAGCAAAACTCTCAATTTCCATAGATGGAGAAACCAAGATTTTCCATCACAAAACCAGATTTACATAGTATCCACAAACCCAGCCCTACAAAGAACAATAGATGGAAAACTTCAACACAAGGAGGGAAAGTAGACCCTAGAAAAAGCAAGAAAGTAATCTTCTTTCAACAAACCCAAAAGATGATAGCCCAACATCCTTACTCATCAGGGAAATGCAAATCAAAACAACCCTGAGATTCCACCTCACACCTGTCAGAATGGCTAAGATAAAAACTCAGGTGACAGCAGATGCTGGAGAGGTTGTGGAGAAAGAAGAACACTCCTTCATTGCTGGTGGGATTGCAAGCTGGTACAACCACTCTGGAAATCAATCTGGCAGTTCCTCAGAAAATTGGACATAATACTACCTCAGCAATACCACTCCTGGGCATATACCCAAAAGATGCTCCAACATGTAATGACACATGCTCGACTATGTTCATAGCAGCCACATTTATAATAGCCAGAAGCTGGAAAGAACTACAGAGGAATGGATACAGACATTTACACAATGGAGTACTACTCAGCTATTACAAACAGTGACTTCATGAAATTTGCAGGAAAATATCTAGAAAATATTAGATATTGAAAATACCTCACTCAATTACCTGAGTGAGGTAACTCAGTCACAAAAAAACACACATGGAATGTACTCACTGATAGGTGAATATTAGGCAAAGAGCATGGAATACCCACAATACAACTCACGGACCACATGAAGCTCAAGAGGAAGGAAGACCAAAGAGTGGATGCTTCAGTCCTACTTAGAAGGAGGAACAATATAAACAAGGGAAGGAGAAGGTGGGAGGGACTTGGGAGGAAGAGAGGAGAGGGAGGGACGAAATAGGGGAAGAACCAGATATGGGAGGAGATGTACAGAGGGTCAGGAAATTGAACAGAGGTGTGTAGCAATGGGAGATGGGAAACGGGGGATAGCAACCAGAAAGTCCCAGATGCCAGGAAAGCAAGAGCCTCCCAGGACCCCACAGGGATGACATTATCTGAAATACCCCACAAAGGAAGGAAGGGAGGGAGAACCTGTCGAGACCATATCCAGAGGTTAGGCATGGCCCCCGGTTAAGGGATGGGGCCACCCACCCATCTCCAAAATTTTAACCCAGAATTGCTTCTGTCTAAAGGAAATACAGGGACAAAAAGTGGAACAGAGACTGAAGGAAAGGCCATGCAGAGAACTGCTTGCTGACAGGAGCCTAACACAGCTGTCTCCTGAGAGGCTCTGCCAGATCCTGACCAATACAGATGTGGATGCTCGCAGCCAACAATTAGACTCAGCACAGGGACTCCAATGGAGGAGTTAAGGGAAGGACTGAAGGAGCTAAAGGGGCCTTATCTGGCATTAGTAGGAGGGGAGACCCTTGATCCTGTGAAGGCTTGATGCCCCAGTGCAGAGGAATGCTAGAGAGGTAAGGCGGGAGTGGGTGGGTGGGTGGGTGAGCACCCTCATAGAAGCAGGGTAGGGGGGAATGGGATAGGTTTACAGAGGGGAACTGGGAAAGGGGATAACATTTGAAATGTAAGCAAATAAAATATCTAATTTAAAAAAAATTACTGTTAAATATATATTATTGTTATATAATAACAAGTTCATTAACAAGCTGTGGTTTAAGGAATTTGATTTAGAATTGAGCATACTTCTCAACAGGACAAAGTTAGATAAATATAAAGGTCACAGTTCATACCATATTACAAACCATTGTTAACCATGATAAATATATATTTATTTTCATTGCATTATTAAAAGCAATATCTAAGGAAAAGAACAGTTTCAATAATCTGCCATTATATTCAGGAAAAAAGCAACTAAGTGTCAATCAAAATTAAAATTAAAGAAAATGGTTACAAGAGAGAATAGTAATAGTCTAGAAATAAGAATAAGCAACTAACAATTTATTCAAAAATATGTTTGTTAGAATTCATTTCTCTAACAGATATATTTCATGACAGTTTTGTCACCTTTAATTTATTAATCTGAGGGCTGGAGAGATGGCTTAGTGGTTAGAGAACTGACTGCTCTTCCTGAGGTCCTGAGTTCAATTCCCAGCAACCCATGGTGGTCACAACTATCTGTAATGAGAACAGATGCCTTCTTTGGTGTGTCTGAAGACAGCTACAGTGTACTCACATACATAAAATAAATAAATAATTCTTAAAAATATTTAACTAATCTGATTATTCAACTTAAAATCAAGAATGAGAACAGCAGGTTTAGATTTTCCACAACTTGCTTACCCTGAGTGTGGCACTCATTCTATGTCATTCAATACTAGCCTCCTGCTAGAGTTAGGACCCGCTTGGCACTTCTGCCACAGAAGGTAACTCTCTGTTCTCTCAGCATCACCCAGTAGTAAATCCAGGAAACGTCAAACTGATGCCCCTCTGCTACTTTCCACAGCAAGAAGCAGACCAGAGTGGTTGTGAGGCCTTGTGTATGCACTCTCACATAAAGAGTTTCACTTACTTGGCGCACACAGTCCGTTTCATTAAGTTTCTTGCAATATCTTCAGAGGGAATGTTAAGAATCCAAAACGGAGACTGAAAGAAAAAAAAATAGGCATGCAAATTACTGCTGCAATAGGTCTAATATGTTTTGATTCAAGGAGTCACCAAGAGAAACTTCTTTTTATCATGTAAAATAGTCAAATCTGATCTCTGTTCAAAATAAAATCACTCTAATAATAAAAAGATGTTATTTTGGTGGATAAGTTGTTAGGATAAGCCAGGCGGTGGTGGCGCACGCCTTTGATCCCAGCACTTGGGAGGCAGAGGCAGGCGGATTTCTGAGTTCGAGGCCAGCCTGGTCTACAGAGTGAGTTCCAGGACAGCCAGGGCTATACAGAGAAACCCTGTCTCAAAAAACAAAACAAACAAACAAACAAAACCAACCCAACAAACAAAAGAACACTTTTATAAACCACTCCATAAATGAAAAATACACTTTAAAGCTACTTAAGAGTAGTTTTCATACTGGCCTCACATTCCTTGTGTCACCTTCCATTTTCCCTTCCAAGTGTTGAAATTATAGGCTTATGAACAACAATGCAATTCAGTATTCCCCTACATGTGCATTTATAGTTAGACTAGAAAACCAACGCAGATAGACAGAGTGTATTGCTGGACTTTTTGTGACTCAACATCCCTTATAATATCTTTAACTACGTAATACACTGTGACTTATTTTTTTAAATTACTAAATCTCTCTTTCCCTTTCTCCCTTCTTTTGTTCTCTATATAGTTTGGATTTTTGTTACTTGACACACTTAGATGAGGAACTGCCTCTATCACACTGGCCTTTAGGCAAGTTGGCTGGACATTTTCCTGATAAATGATTGATAAGGAAGGGCCCTGCTGACTGGGAGCTGTGCCATCCCTTGGCAGGAGGTTGTGGGCATGTTAGAAAGCAAACTGTGCAAGTCAGTGAGTAGCACTCCTCCATGATCTCTGCTTAAGTGAGGCCTCCAGATTCCTACCCTGACTTCCCATCATCACAGACTGGGATCAGGTTGTATAAGCTAAATAAATCCTTTCCTCCACAAGTTATTTTTGGTCATGATGTTTATCACCTATCACCATAAGAGAAACCAAACTGTGACATACACCCCGCCCCACCCACTTAACGCCTCACTAATCTGCCCTGTCATAACTTCTCAAGTGATAAAAGATAGGGTTATGTTACTATGCCCAACCTGGTCTCTCATTTTTTGTATAGCTGTGGCCTGAGGTGTCCTGTGAATTAATGATGATGTAAAGTCATGGGGTAGATTCCTGTTATTAACTTGAATTATTTTATCATTTTATTTAATGTAAAAAGCAAACATTTCTCAATCCTCAGTCCCAGCAATAAAGAGGCTAGCCAGCTCCTTGAAAACAGCACCTTGCCAGAGCATGGCCAAGCACAGCAGTGCCCTGCCCTCAGCTCATCATGTTCACACCTTAGAGCCACTTTCTCCATTCCATCCTTCCTCTCAGTGACTGAGTCACTCTGGAACAAAGGCAGTGCAGCCACTGAGGGCTAGAGGGGCAGTGCAGCCACTGAGGGCTAGAGGGGCAGTGCAGCCACTAAGGGCTGGAGGGGCAGTGCAGCCACTGAGGGCTAGAGAGGCAGTGCAGCCACTAAGGGCTGGAGGGGCAGTGCAGCCACTGAGGGCTAGAGAGGCAGGGCAGCCACTGAGGGCTAGAGAGGCAGTGCAGCCACTAAGGGCTAGAGGGGCAGGGCAGCCACTGAGGGCTACAGAGGCAGTGCAGCCACTGAGGGCTAGAGGGGCAGTGCAGCCACTGAGGGCTACAGAGGCAGTGCAGCCACTGAGGGCTAGAGGGGCAGGGCAGCCACTGAGGGCTAGAGAGGCAGTGCAGCCACTGAGGGCTAGAGGGGCAGGGCAGCCACTGAGGGCTGGAGGGGCAGTGCAGCCACTGAGGGCTAGAGAGGCAGGGCAGCCACTGAGGGTTAGAGAGGCAGGGCAGCCACTGAGGGCTAGAGGGGCAGGGCAGCCACTGAGGGCTAGAGGGGCAGGGCAGCTACTGAGGGCTACAGAGGCAGTGCAGCCACTGAGGGCTAGAGGGGCAGTGCAGCCACTGAGGGCTACAGAGGCAGGGCAGCCACTGAGGGCTAGAGAGGCAGTGCAGCCACTGAGGGCTAGAGAGGCAGTGCAGCCACTGAGGTAAGCCTCACACCAAAAATTTGTGGCTACTATGTATGTTCTATAGTCTTTGTATAGTCTACATATGGTCATACATAGATATGGTCTGATACAAACTCACCCTACCTTAACTTCCTTACATCATCTGAGAGCACATTCACATGGACTTCAAAACTGCTGGATGATACTCATCTTTGATGCCACCATGCTGAGAGCGGAGTATCCCCAGTGACTAACATTTCTCATTTTGTTTTGTTTTTTTTAAAGTTTTGTTTTTTTAAAACTTCTGATTTTAGCCAGGCTGTGGTAGCTCATATCTTTAATCCCTGAATGTGGAGGCAGAGGCAGAGGCAGATTGATCTCTGTGAGTTTACAGAGTTTCTCTGTGGTCTACAGAGTAGTTCCAGGACAGCCAGGGCTACACAGAAACCATGTCTCAAAAAACAAACAAAAAATTTCTTGATTTTAAGATATTCAGATATTTAAATAATATATGATATTTAATATTATATCTAGTTGGGTTTTTTCCCATTCTTTCTGGCTGGGGGTGGGAGACGGTTAGTCTACAAAACCATGGCTATCCTGAAACTCACCATGTACACAAGGTTAGCCTTGAGCTTGGAGATCCTCCAGCCTTTGCCTCCCAGGTCCTAGGATTGAAGGCATGTGCTTCTGGTATGGTTTTAAGTGATAAAATAATGCAAATCTTAATTTTTATGAACCTATAGATGCCCTTTCTCTTGATCATGTCTTTATGCTCTGTGTACTTAACCCTAAACCCTTACCTTACTTAAAACTATTTAAAAATGTCAAGTGTTTCCACTATGTCTGTGTATATTATATAATTACATATATATTCCCATAATTCAGTATAATCTGGATAAAATAAATCTAGCTATTAACTTAAACTTTTACTTTAGCAGATACTCAAAAATTTGGATTAACTCTTTTTATCCAAATTATACAAAAGATAACAATCTCTAATAATAACAAGTACTGAAAGTTCTTAATTTCATTAGTATCTAAAATATCCTATAGTGCAATCAGCAGGGATTAATTAAACAATATTTGTATTTTACTAACTAAAAAGAGGATTATCATTACAGAAACTCTTCTGAAGTCCCATTTCTAACCATTCAAATATATGTAAGACAGATCATAGAGCACAAGGAGCTGTAAATATAGGAGGAACCAGAGACAATCTACTTGAATATATGTTCATTTTAGTAATTTTAAATGCATGTTCCTTCATCTGTTACCTCTACTCCGTTAGGCCAAACAGCGCTCTTAATTACTTAATTAAGCACAGAAACCTTTACAAGTCACACATAAATGTTGTAACAGATATAGGAGAAGTAAAGAAAGTACTTCTGATCCAGGTTATGATGATTTACAATTTTGATATAAATCCATGAGTTTCTTATTCCTTTCTCCTGAAGACAGCTGCCCTGCCTGTTTCTCAGTCTCATCTACAACAGACACTAGCAAGGAGCAGTCCTGGCTCCGAGACCTTAGAAAGAACATATGGCCCCTGTATGCACAACTGTGAGGCTTGGCCAACTAGGGCAACTGTGAGCAACAACTCAGGGAAGAAGCTGTGTCCACAGCGACCAAATGATGGATGAGAACTGTAATAACTGTCTCGGGCTAGCTTTAGCACCCTGCCCGTCTCTGTGTGGAAATTAACATACTGCACTAATAGATAAACACTTCTCCCCAAACAAAAGCTAAGATTGCCATCTAATAGCATCTCAGGCCTGTAGAAATGCTTCCTGCATCTTGCTAGAAACTACCTCTCTGATGTACAGTGGAACATATTTCAGCCTTACCTTAATTTATGACTTCCTTTGTTCTGTAAAACCAGGAAAACTGCTTCACTGGAACACGGAATTTGGGGTAACCTAAATTTGTATTCCCAAGTCATAACCATTCAAAATGACTCCAAAATAAACTACCTCCTATCCCCTTAAAAAAAAAAAAGAAAAAAAAATCACCTTACCTTTCCGTAAGTTTCCTGACTGTTAGTAAATTGACCTCCAAACAGTGCTAGTAAAGACTTTATTTCCTGTATTGAAAAACATAGAGAAATACATCTTGTTATGATTGAGGCAGAAATGTCCCCCAAGGGCTCATGGTTTTCAGGTCAGTGCTTAGCTTAAGTACTACTTTGAACACGGAGAGTACTTAGGAAGCCTTGGCTAAGTCCATCACTAAGAGGCAGGCTTCTAATTATTCCCACAGGATTCCAACATGCTCCATGTTTCTTGGTATGTAGACAGGCAGCTTCCTCCCTCAGTCCATGCCAGTCTACTACACCTCCAACTGCACTCTCCAAAGTCATGAGTCAAAACAAAGCTCTGCTCTGTCAGGTTACTTCTGACAAGTGACTAATGTGCATTTTAAACCCTTTAAACTCAGTCTGCTAAGAAAAGCAAGTCTAGTGGATATCTACTTGAGGCATACGGGTGCCAGCGTAAGGCAATTGTAACATAGAGTTCTGAGATTTGTATAGTCCTAACCATGGTTATTGGGTTATAGACCTAATCTCTGAGAAATTTTATACATAAGCTACAAAAGGATTTTATCAGAAACTGTTCTGTCCTGATTTAGGGAGGTAAAAAAAAAATTTACAGATGCTACAGATTAGTAAATAAAATAGTCAACTAATAAAAATAAAATGGATTATTAAACATGATTTGAATTTGTTTGAAAAAGAAATAATTAGCTAAGGAGCATAACTGTGAGTTTGAAATGTGTAACTACATGTTTAACCTTTCAGTATAGTACTAAAAGTAGAAAGAGCTAACACAGGTCTTGGTTGGTTTGGAGACTGTCATATAACCAAGGCTGCCTTTAACTTCTTGATTCACCTGCCTCCACTTCCCAAATGCAGGCATGTACTCCTACACCTGCTCAGAGTAAACATTTTAAATGCAACATGCATGTCATGAGGAAATTCGATCAAAGATCAAGCAATCTCTTTGTACTGATACACACAGACTGACTGTACAAATACCAAGGTATTTTTTGTCACACTGGCAAATTGTTTGCTGAAATAAGATACAGCAAGTGAATTCTACCCCTCCACATTGGCCCTATGAGGAGGTAACCTCAGAAGTTAAGTGCCCCTGCTGCTGGCTGCTGTCACTCTCCTGTCCTCCCTTCAAGGTCTTTACACCATGACTGAGGCCATCAGGAAAGAATGACACCATCACTAAGTTTCCTATTCCAAATCACAAACAATGAGAGACGTGAACAACAAATGCCACCTCTAGTTCTCTTTGGGTATGTTTCTTGTACTAGGTTATTGGTTTTAGGAAGAGTTGAGGGTGAATGATGAAAATAAATTGCATGGATATCATAGAATGAAAAGACATATAAGAGGTGTGGAGGGGTAAATTTAATCCCAGCATGAGGATGGATCATAAAACAGTGCAGACTGACAGAACATCAGTGAAGACAGCCCAAGGGTTCTTTTACAACACAGGTTTGAATAGGAGACATTATAAAACATGGAGTAAGATTACAATTTGATGTTTAGATCTTGTGCATACTACCATGCACTTTGACTCTGCAATTCTTTTTTTTTCTTCTTTTTGGTTTTTCGAGACAGGGTTTCTCTGTGTAGCCTGGCTGTCCGGGAACTCACTCAGTAGACCAGGCTGGCCTTGAACTCAGAAATCGCCTCTCAAGTGCTGGGATTAAAGGCATGCACCACCACCGCCCGGCAACTCTCCAATTCTTTACATGTATGTTATCATAGCTCCCAGATAGGGTAGGATATCTGTAGTAGAAATCAGCACAGTGTGACAATCAAGATGGGGGTGCCTGAAGCTCAGTCTCCTCCAGAGGCTCTTCCTAACTGCATCCCGTATGCTCCCTTCCTACGTTCTGACTGAGAGATGTCTACCCTACTCCTCCCCAGGCTCTTCCTAACTGCATCC
>NW_022196902.1:23339820-23355413 GCF_008632895.1 Mastomys coucha
CTCCCGAGGCTCTTCCTAACTGCATCCCGTAGGCTCCCTTCCTACGTTCTGACTGAGAGATGTCTACCTTATTCCCCTTTCCTCGTTTTTATCTCCTCAGGAGACATAACCACAAAACACATGCACTCACGACTACTCATCCCCATAAGGAGGAGGAAACCTCTCTCTTTACGGCTGACATGTTGCATGTCTCCTTCCAGTTTTCCTTTAATGTCCGAGCTTCCAAGCATCTGTACTTGGCCTACCACTTTTTTTTAAAACTGGGTAAACTCACAAAAGTAAGGAAGGCCTTGTGCCTATGGAGGCCAGAAGTGTGGGGCCCCCTGGAGCTGGGGTTACAAATGGCTGTAAGCAGTATCCTGATACAGGTGCTGGGCACCGAATTCAGGTCCTCTGGAAGAGCGGTATTCTTTTTTTTTTTTTTCATTCGTTTTTTTTTTTTCTTTTCTGTTTCAAGCATTTTAATGCAGGATGTTTTAATTAATTACAAGATTAAACTATAACTTGGTAATTTCAGTTGGGTAGCAAGTTGCTGCAAATTTATTGCTCATTCAAATGTGACCAGACAATTCCACATACAGAGCAAGGACCAGACAATTCCACATACAGAGAAAGGATCAGAAATACCTTACTGGCCAATAGGGTTAAGCCACTAAGTGGACCTTGATCATTTCTTAGGAAAAGGTACACTGTAATTTCAATAGATACAATTCAGAAAGAGTTCTTCACATAGACTAGTTCCCATTTATGTTACCTCTCTTCTTAACCAGTGAGCCATCCCTTCAGTTCCAATGGCTCACCATTTTTTGAACATGAAGTTGAAGAAATCTCATCTTTTCTAGATTTTCTTAGGCAGAAAAATGACAAATGCTTATCACAATCTAGATTTGTTCTCATCCTCTACACTGCTACTCTATCCTGTTTTCTTACTGCTCACACTGGATTATTTTCTTAATCATTTAATATTCCAGCAGATTCTTATTAACTCCAGTCTTATTGCTCTCAAGTCCTTCCTTCATTTTACTTTCTATTAAAAACAATCTAACTGTACCAACTGTACCTCTTTTAAACAGTTTAATTCCTCTTCGAAGCTATAGTGTCCTCAAGTCTGTTTTCTCTGGTCCATCAACCTACTTCTCTCTCTTTACCACTCCGGTACATAACTGGTGACAAGTAATGGCCAACAGTTTATACTTCTAATGTACTTATTTCCTTGACCCGGCTAACTAATATTGTAGCTCATATGTCATCCCCACCTTGAAAGGCAACATCATTCATTCATCAATGGGCAGGCAAAAACTCTCTTTTTAAAGGCCCCCATACTTTAAAAGCTCCCACTAAGAGCCCTCCATCATTGCATTTCACAAAGTTATGACTATGCTCTCGCGTCCGCTAGTCCTGAGCCTAAGTAAACATTACACTCTTTAAGGGCAGAGCTGTCACCCAGCGCATCCTCAGCGTTCTGTGCACGCCACTTCAAGGACTCTAGAAAATGTTACTTGAGTCAATAAAAAAGCTTTTCCCTAACTTCATTAAGTACCACCCCAAGCCTTTCATCATGCCTGAACCTATTTCGACACTCTTCACATTCCACCGAGCGCCCCCAAGGATGTCTCCATTCTGCGTCAGGTCAGGTTCACCTGCTTTACTGCGCCGCCAGGAGCACGTGCAGAATGGCTGAATGGCAAGGCTCGGTCCTAGGGAAAGACTACTGGGTACTCGGTCCGGCCGGCGGCCTCACCCTCTCCCTAACCCAGGGGCACGCAACTGCCCGCAGAGACCCCGAAGCCGGCGCGTGAGGAGTGGGAGCCTCCACGCCCGGCACCCCAGGACCGCTCACCGGCAGGCGGAACTCCAGGTGCTCCTGTGCCATGAGCAGGAGATACCGACTCAAAGAGCCCGGCAGCGCCATTGCAGCTATCGCCGTGCGCCTGCGCGGCCTCCGCGGGCCCGCCCCCTCCCCCTCCCTAAGCCAAGTTTCCGCTGAGCCTCAGCCCGGAACCGGAAGTGGAAGTCCGACCAGGAACGCTGGCAGGCGGCACCTTCTGGGAAGGGGCGCGAAGGGGCAGCGCGAGATCCTGCTGTTCCCAAAGTCTGGCTCTCCTGGCGTGCTCCCCTCGTGAGATGCATTGTTTTAAGGTGACTGCGGTGATCCCGCACAGTTTCCCAGTGATAGTCCACTGGACTAAAACTTCACTGTTCAGTGTAGAATCCTAATCGTTCAAGACTAGGCCTCACCTGCTTGAACACTTAAGTGTACTTTTTTCAAGAGCTGTCAAGGACCCACCTTGGTTTGCTCTGTATGGAAACCAACCAAAAAGCCTTCCTCAGACTAGCACTCTATAATTACGCTATGTTGTTACAGGCACACAGTCAATCCACAGCCAGTGGTAGACTAAAAACACTGGTGAAAGTTACCCTAATTATTCAGATGGGCCTAGTACCATAACAGACATAGCTACCTAAACATACATTCTACATGTGTCATTTCTGATAAAAAGTACTAAGCACGTTGTCCTGTTGAGACCTATATTGGGGGAGGGGTTGCATTCCACCTAGATAATGCACAGCATATACAAGTATCCTATTTCTCCTAGCAGCATGTGCCAGAAATATAACTGATGCTTAGTGGCAGTGATCAAGACAGCCACCACACAGACAGTGGTGGCCCATGTTACTCAAACCTCACCTCATTATCCCTATGCTCTCAGCAAATTGTGTAACATCTGTGAGCTTCAATTTTCTTATAAAACCTGGAATACTGCCTCCTACAGATAATAGCTACAAGTACTAGGTGTTATAATAGTCAAACTTCAATGTATAGTTTATTGCAGGGACCAATAAATAGCATTGGGAAAGGTTTTTGTTGTTTTTAATGAGAATTTCTGCTTAAAAAAAAAAAAGAGATTTGCCTTTGTTAGTGTTGCTAAAATCCTTTCACTGAGGACAACGTAAGCAACAGCTACCATGTCTACCAAATACCCTAAACAAGGCACAGTATCACCAAAGTTCCCTCCAATGAACCAGTGAGTTTCTAGAGAGTCGATAAGAGCTCACTCACCTGGCTATGCGTGCTCCTACCCCAACAGGCTACACCTGAAAAGCTTTACCCAGCAGTGAAGAGGGACTACCTGTAGCCAAGGAGATGGGTAGACGTTGACTTCCCAGCATTCCCAAGCTCTAGTACCTACAGATCAGCTACGAGGACTTTCTGCTGGGTCTATCTGCTGTTCTGGTTTCTGACTCTGAAAGAAGTACTATTATAACCACAAGAGCCAAACCCTTAAACTATTGTGCCCCTCTCCTTGCACCCCCATCAAAATACAAATCATTCTGATAATAAAAAGGTAAGCTATTTTAGTTGATTAAGTTGTTAGGATAATACTCTAAAATGTAAGAACACTTTTAGAAATGACTACATAAATGAAAATTCAGTAAAATATAAAGTTACTTCTTGTTGAAACTAGTTTTCATGTATTCTATACTTGCTTCAAACTCTATGTCAAGACCTTCAACCCTCCCCATCCTGAGTGTTCAAATTATAGGCCTATGCACAACACCCAGTTTAGGATTCCTCTTCATTTGTATTTATGAAAGTTGACTCGAAAACTAATACAGATATGCAGAGTTACTGCTGGACTTTATAACTGACCATTCCTTACAGTATCATCATGAACAAGAATGGCACCCACAGAACTCATATGCCTGAGTGTTTAGTCACCAGGGAGTAGAACTGTGTGGAAAGGATTAGAAAAACTAGAAGTGGCCTTAATAAAGTGGAGTAGAGGAATTGTGTTACTGGGAGTGGGCTTTGAGGTTTCAAAATTCCAAAATAGGACTAGTGTCTCTTTCTGCCTATGGATCAGAATGCAGCTCTCACCTACAGCTCCAGAGCTTCCTGCATGCCCACCACGCTGATTACTGAACCTCTACAACTGTACACAAGTCTCCAACTAAAAATTTTCTCTTATAAGAGTTGCCTTGGTCATTGTGTTTCTTCATAGAAATACAATAGTGAATAAGACACACTACTAATTAGCTTTGCTTTGAAGTGCTGTCATGGATATATAATTGAATACTACCAAAAAGGCTAAGTAGATTTTAATTGTAATTTGACTATTCATCTTTATGAGTAAAGAAAGTGTACACGAAACATGTTCTTTTAAGGATTTTATATTTTATTTTTGTTATCATCAGTGTATGTGTCCATTTATAATGGATGGGGGACAGCAATACATAGAGGTCATTTGTGCAGGTCAGAGGACAACATTGTAGATTCCTATTTACTTGTTCCACCTGTAATAGGTCTAGAGATCCAACATAGATCCTCAGGGTTTCATCACCTGGCAGTAAGCACCAGATCCTTGACCCCATAAGAGGATATAAACTTATAAAAACAGAATCAACCAGCTAATTACATTTTTAAAGGTCCCTAAAGGCATCTGAAAAACCTCTTAACCACCTTCAATGTACTATCATTAATGTGACCAATTGTATCACTGCAAATTCACAGCAAAAAACATTCAAAGATTGCACTTTTCCCAAAGTTTGTCATATTTTTACTAGTACAGAAAAAAAATTGTCAGCTATATAAATAATCAGAAAGCTATTAGACAAGGCAGTGCTGTAAAACCTATAAATCTAATTTTGAGACCCCAGAGCCCCTTTGTCTATTTCAGAAGAGTGTATGAATTAAGAGTGGAAATGGAGCACAAGGTTCTCAGCTTTCCTACCATCAGTCTGCTCACACTGAGCCTTGATGTTGATGTCTGCTACCTACTCTCTATTCCTGTCAGAGGTCTCTCTCTCATGGCCACTTGCCTGGACTCTACCACACTTAACACACTAAAATCTAATAAATGATTTTTGTCTTATTCCCATAGCACTGGCAACCGGACACGGGATGAACGGTATCATTTCTTTAGTCCTGGATCCCAGTGTGTTTCTTACTCATTAAGTATTAAAAATTATTGGCTAAATTAATGAATTTTTTTAAAGATTTATTTATTTATTATATGTAAGTACACTGTAGCTGTCTTCAGACACTCCTGAAGAGGGAGTCAGATTTTGTTATGGATGGCTGTGAGCTACCATGTGGTTGCTGGGATTTGAACTCAGGACCTTTGGAAGAGCAGTCGGTGTTCTTAACCGCTGAGCCATCTCTCCAGCCCCCAAATTAATGAATTTTAATCAAACTACAGAACACTTAACTATAGATATAACAAAGCACTGCAATAAGTGGTATGATAATTAAAACTGCATATAGCATGTCAAAACAATCAATCAAAAAAGCCAGAAATCTTAGCGGATTTCTATAATGCTTCTTTCTTGCTGTACACATATATAACACTACTACACATAGGCACAATGTAGAATTGGCTTTCACCACGTCAACTCTCTTCAGTCACTCCTGTGTGTTGAGACCTCCAGAACAACTCCCAACTCCATCACTGAATGATATACCAATAGATTAGCACTATGTTATCAAGGTAAACTTCTTTATCTGTGTCTATTTCTAATCGAGTCTTTTCATAAGAGTTGATCTAACCACTGTTTAATTTCATTTTCTTTTGATAAAAAGCATACCATATGACAACAATTTCTGTCACTTTTCATACATGACTAAATTGTGTTTCTTTCTTGTCTCCTGACAGGGAAAACGGCACATTTCATTTTGTTAAGCTAACAAAAACACTCATTTAAAAGTACATTAAAGTAGTTCCCTCTTACCTAAACCTTCACCTTTTGTGACCTAACTTTTATAGTTTCAGTTGCCTATGGTTAATCCCAAATAGTAAATGAAAGTGCCAGAAATAAACAATCCACATATCATAAACTAGATGCAACTCTGCACAGAAAAATGAAATTTCACACCATTCTTCTCTACCCCGCCTGAGTTGAGACCCATCCACACAGTCTGTATAATGTGACTCACCTATAGTACCTACCTCAGTTATTAGGTTAACTGTCATAGCACCAGAGTAGCTATATTCAACTTTATATGGCAACAAAGTACAATCATGAACATTGGCAGTATTTTAATTGTACACTGTTGTAACTTCTATTTTATTAACATTGTTGTTAATCTCTTACTATGCTTGTTATAAACTATCTATGGTATGCATAAATGAAAAAGCACAGAATATATTACGGGTTTTGGTATTATCCTGGGTTTTGTGTACTCACTGAGAGACTCAAAGAATCTCTTCCCTATGGCTAAGGGGAAATAAATGTGTGTGTGTGTGAAACAAGTTAAAAATGACATACAACTACTTCTATCATCACGATCACACAATATTAGTGGCATGGTATGCTTTATTTTGAAAATTTATGTGTAAGACTACGAAACTATCATAAAATGGCTAATTTTTCTTCTTCACTGTAAAAGGTTCAAAATTTTTATGCCAGTTTATTCATCACAAATTATTATTAAGGCCATTAATAAATGAAACTTGAACTTAAAAAAAATATAGGATGTATCTTGATTAGCAGAATCTGTATTAAATGGACTTTTAGCTATAGTATATTAAGCATAAAACCTTACATAAATGAGCACTGAAACAAAGAAGTCGGGCTGGTGAGATGACTCAGTGGTTAAAGGCACTGACTGCTCTTTCAAAGGTCCTGAGTTCAGTTCCCAGCAAAGACATGGTAGCTCACAACCATCTGCAATGTGATCTGACACCCTCTTCTGGTATGTCTGAAGACAACTACAGTGTACTCACATACATAAAATAAACAAATCTTTAAAAAGAAAAAAGAAAGAAACAAAGAGGTCAGTGAGAAAGTTCTCACATATGTCCAACAGATATTCAGAAAAACTCTAAGTCTACTCATCAGTAGTGTTATGTGTAAGCCAGCAAACCTTCAGACCGCAATGAGCCTCACAGAGAGAAAACCAAGAGCTCTTCTGAGTCAGGTAAGGAACTTGTCCATGCTCCACATTTTTATTTTCTTAGCTTTTCAAGCAAATAATCAACCTGTAATAAAAAATAAATTTGAAAAGCATGAATATATGGCTCATTCTAGTTATCAGTGCCTCTGTTAGATAATTTTTCTTGTAACACCAAAGAGGAAGAAACGTCTTATTTTGTTTTAAAAGTATCTTACAAAAAGAAAATACAAGAGTTCTATAAATTATAGTAAAAGTAATATAAAAGGCAGATTCCAAATGACATAAAATATTAAAAAGCTACAAGAAAAACAAATACAATATTAAAAATGTCTTAAACTAGATATATAAGAAACAAGATCAACTGGACACACCTTTAATCCCAGCACTTGGGAGGCAGAGGTAGGCAGATTTCTGAGTTCGAGGCCAGCCTGGTCTACAGAGTGAGTTCTAGGACAGCCAAGGCTACACAGAGAAATCGTGTCTCAAAAAACCAAAAAAATAAAAATAAAAATAAATAAATTAAATAAATAAATAAATGAAACAAGATCATATTACTAAATGACATAAGTCACTCTGAAAATGTTATATGCAAATGGGAGATTCCAATTATAAGAAATTCTGAAGGTCCAGTGTTGTGGCACATGCCTCAATCCCAGCCCTCAGGGATCTGCAGAGGCATGAAGATCTCTGAGTTTGAGGGCAGCCCAGTCTAAGTTTCAGGAGAGTCAGAGTTACACAGTGAGATTCTGTTTCAAAAAACATAAACAAGAACAAAGGAAGAAAGGAAGGAAAGAAGGAAGAAAGGGAGGGAGGAAGAGAGGGAAGAAGGAAGGAACTCTAAAAAGGAAAATTTTGGAGACATTAAAAATATCACTGGTAGCTAACAACCAGAAGGAGAACAAAACAGATAGCATAGAGGACTTGTGAAATGGTTCTGTGTGGACCTACAGTGGGCGGTACACGCCATACATCTACCCAAACCTACAGTGGGCGGTACACGCCATACATCTACCCAAACCTACAGGGAATACAGCAAGAAGAGTGCAACCTGAAGTGAGCTAATGCCTTAGGTAGTGATGATGTATCAGTGTTGGTTCTTTGATTATAATAAGCATACAACTATGGTTGGTATGTGGTAAGGAAAAACACTGTGCATATATACCCAGCAGAGAAAATATGAAAATACTGAACTGCATTCAGTCGCCTAGTACTGCAGAGCAAAAAGAACATGAGCTTTTAAAACTATCTGTATTATGATCTTTCAATTAAGAAAAGCCAGAATTTATATCTAGATCTGAATTTATTTTTTTGCTTTGGTTTGGTTTTTTATTTTTCAAGACAGGACTTCTCAGTACAGCCCTGGCTGTCCTGGAATTAGCTCTGTAAACCAGGCTGGCCTCAAACTCACAGAGATCTACCTGGCTCTGTGTCCCAAGTGCTGGAACTAAAAGCATGTGCCACCACCACCCAGCCCAGATCTAAATTCTTTTTTTTGTTTGTTTTTTTCTGGTTTTTTTTTGTTCTTTTTGTTTGTTTGTTTGTTTGTTTCAGACAAGGTTTCTCTGTGTAGCCCTGGCTGTCCTGGAACTCACTCTAGACCAGGCTGGTCTCAAACTCAGAAATCTGCCTGTCTCTGCCTCCCAAGTGCTGAGTTTAAAGGCATGAGCCACCACTGCCCAGCCAGAGCTAAATTCTTAAAGCTCTGCTTTTCTATATTTGTCCTATTTCTCATCTTATAGAATCAGATTGCTCAGAAAAATTCCTCAAAATTAAAAATATTATTTGAAACTGGGAATTGAAGCATGAGCCTGCAATCACAGTTCTCTCAGAGACTCATAGAAAGATTCCAATTTCAAGGCCTATCTGGATAACAAACACTTCAGGGGTGGAGGTGGAGTTGAGACATAGCAACAGAAAGAAATACTGCCTAGTAGTATAAGACGATTCTGGTTCACTATTCATCAATGTAAAATAAATAAATATAAACATTTCTGAATATATATATTTTCTGGGTGCAGTTTACTAAGATAAGTGGTCAAGCCAAACAGTCTAGTACAATCAAGAAAACAAAAACAAAAGAGTCAAACACTTTTAATTTGCTGGTATGCTGCTGCTGTGACAGGATCACTTACTGTCATGAACCAGTACGAATCCCGCCTGTAAACCAGCTTTGATAAGAAGCCAAACTCTTTGACTGGTGCTATCACATGAAGGTGTAGATGAGAGATGGAACAGAACGGAGGAACATGGAAACCCATTCTGAAACACAAGAGGTTACTGATGACTTATTTCTCAACATGTCTGAGATTACATGTAAATCAAGTAAGATTAAAACTTTTCAAAGATGAAAATTCCCATTCACAGATCTTTTACTATCTTCTTTATGCTCAAGTATTGCCAAAGTCCTTGATGCTGAAGTTCATAGACAATTCACAGCATCTATTAAAGACAGTCTCATGCGACCTCTAACATGTCAAGTGGCATTATTATTAGGCACTTTGGTACTTATCATAAGAAGAATAATTCTGCAAAGATATGCTCCTGTAAATGAGCTTCAGTACAAATGTACTAGACATTCAGGCAGCGTTCGTTTACTTTAAGACATAGCCAGTACATGGCAGGCTTTTGCCTTTAATACAATACCCAGACACTAACCAACATTTCCATAGTAATATCAATTATTACAAAAAACAAAGCCAGGCGGTGGTGGCGCACACCTTTAGTCCCAGCACTTGGGAGGTAGAGGCAGGAGGATTTCTGAGTTCGAGGCCAGCCTGGTCTACAGTATGAGTTCCAGGTCAGCCAGAGCTGCACAGAGAAACCCTGTCTCGGAAATACAAAAACAAAAACAAAAACAAAACAAAACAAAAACAAGCTTTGTCATCAGAAAAGATTCTTATTAAATACTAAAACAATTTAGATGCCATTTGTCCATCATTTCCTAATTTATAAAACATTTATAAGCTCATTCTTTTAAATAGAAAGGCATTTAATTCTTGATCAGCAAACAATAAATTCAAGTTTACTTTATGCTGGAAGCCTAATGATGGTGTGAGTGTGTACATATGTGGCTGAGTGTCCTAACTTATCATCTGTCTTGGGACAGGACCTTTCTCTGAGCCTGGAGGTTGCCCAGCAGCCAGCAGGCCCCAGAAGCTTCTTCTCTGCTCCCATCCTGGACTTCAGGCGAGCTTATACCATGCTAGCCTTTGACTTGAATTCCAGGCACTCAGACTTGGGTCCCTGGGCATGCACTTGCTCATCAAACCAACTCCTTATTCCCAACAATGTATTTCTAAACCATGTAAGTCTGCAGAAGTAAATGCAGTTTACCCAATTTTATAGGGATTAACATATAGAACAACAAAAACGGAGGACTGTTTTGTCCTAAGTTACCTACCTATTGTATGTATATACTTGTCTGTTCAAACTACAAGTGAAGTTTCTGGAAGATGCTGAGGCATAAAAAAAGGGTTTATTAAGTTTATACCATCAATGAACTTTATCCTCACGTCTAGAAATCCTGCACCTGAAGCAAACTCTGTCACTGCTGCTTCTCTTCTCATGAGAGACAAACTTCAAAAAAATCAAGAATTGCTGTTAGCTTCTACTCACATCATACATA
The DNA here is from genome assembly GCF_008632895.1 of Mastomys coucha. Taxonomy (NCBI): domain Eukaryota; kingdom Metazoa; phylum Chordata; class Mammalia; order Rodentia; family Muridae; genus Mastomys; species Mastomys coucha. The sequence goes on from NW_022196902.1 coordinate 23,350,341, forward strand.
CCTCACATCTGTGAAGTCTGTGAAATTATTCCTCTCAAGCATGGTTTTTCCAGCAGCTACCATGCTCTCAACTGTAAACCAGGAAAGAAACTGTATTATACTACGTTATACAGTAAGCTCACTAAAGCTTTACTTCCTTTGGAATATTTATCTTTAACTATGTTTCTCTGGTATTTTTTAATTAATTACTTTTATTTTTTTGTGTACGTGTGTGTCCAAATGTATGTCTGTGTACCATGTAAAAGCCCACAGAGGTCAGAATAGGAGTCAGCTCCCCTGAAACTAGAGTTACACACAGTTCTAGGATGCCATGTAGGTGCTGGAAAGCAAAGCCACGTCCTCTCAGAGAGCAGGAAGTGTCCTTACCTCTGGGCCATCTCCTCAGCCCCCTATTCTCTGCTATCTTTAAATAGAAACTCAAGCTCAAGTTACTTACTTTGAAACTCATTTTCTTTACTTTTTAAAAAAAAGATTTATTTTTATTTGTGTGAATGTGTGTGTGTGTGTATGTGTGTGTGTGTGTGTGTGTGTGTGTACCATGTAAGTGAAAGTGCTCACAGAGGCCAGAAGGGAAAGCCACATCCCCTGGAGCTGGAGTTACAGGGAATTGTAAGCAATCGTGAGGTGCTAGCGCTCTGGAAGAGCAGGAAGCACGCTTAACTACTGAAACTTCCTCTCCAGTTCCTTAAGACTTATTTTCTCAATATTAGCATCCAAAGTTACAAATGTCCCTCTAGGTACTTTAGCTCTATTCCGTAAACTTTAATATGTTCTCTTTTTATTTATTTATAAGCTCAGTATTTTCTTCTTTATATTGGAATTATTTAGAAACATGTTATTTCATTTAAAAATTCTTCTTTGACATATTTACTTAACTATAAGTCTGTTTAACATAACATATTTACTGCTATGCTAAGTATCCAATTTAATTCCACAGCCTTCAAATAATGTATTTTGTAAGATTTCTACCTGGGTGAACATATGCTCTTAAAAACCATGCACTCTGTAAGCAAGTGGAATTCTATTAAGTATCAGTAACAGTGGGTGGGGGATGACACTGTTCCACATCCTTCCATGGACATATTATTTTTCTCACTTTACAAATTACATAAAAGTTAAGTGCAATAACTTTTAAGATTTTGGTATGAAAATATTTACATAAGAAACATAAAGGGGGCAAAATAATGAAATTCCTAATGACATCAGCATCAATATTTATAACATCTATATGCATCAGCTATAATAACTAGTTATTATAAGAGCTTCTAATGTCCATGAAGTTACCTCTACCTTGAACATAAAATAAAACTTCCTAAGAGGTTCTATGATCTCTAGTAAATATCCAAAGAATGAAATAGAAACTTTCAGCAAGAAATACATAATCAATCAGTCATAGGGTAAATATTATATCTATAAGCATAAATGTTACCCTGTGTTTATAAATAATATATGTTCTAAAGAGCATGGTTAGAACAAATAAGCAAAGAATTTTATTTGTTTTGTTTTGTTTTGTTTTTCGAGACAGGGTTTCTCTGTGTAGCCCTGGCTGTCCTGGAACTCACTCTGTAGACCAGGCTGGCCTCGAACTCAGAAATTCGCCTGACTCTGCCTCCCAAGTACTAGGATTAAAGGGGTGCACCACCACCTCCCTGCCAGAATTTTATATTATTTGGGAACAACTTTCAAACTGATAATTCAGTCACCTACAATCTCATGAACAATATTGCTATATCACCAAGATTTTTTTCTAAGAGTTTTCTTACCCCTAAAGAGTCTAGTCTGATTTATCTGTTGTACAGTACCATACAGTACTGCCAAACTAAACCCAGACCCTGGTGAGAAAGGCTACTAAAACAGACCTAGAATAAACTGAAAAATGTCTGATTACTGGCTCAAGAATATGCTAACTCCAGAGTAGAGAGTACAATTTATATTTTGAGAGAACGGGTTTTTATTTATTTATTTATTTATTTAAACGGAAAAGGTGATATGTCCCAGGATTTGGAGGCCTGTGATTGGACAGGGAAAAGGGAGGAGAAGCTAAGAGTTGCAGAGACAGGGAGTGTCTCAGGGTAATGAGAAGAAAGGAAGATGGCAGTGGACGTGAATCAGCGTGGTTATTACCAGTCACAGGTTCAGCGTGGCTATGACCACAGGTTGTTATGGTATCATAAAGGTTAGAATATTGGGATAATTTGCCTAATCTAGGTGGGCAGGTTTCATGATTATCAATTGGTTCTGAAACTATTGTACTGGCATCTTGCGTATTGAGAATTTATTGATATATAAATCTGACTGATTAACTATAAGCATTGAGTCTTGTTTTTACTGCATTACTGGGTATTGTGTTATCAAACCTTGAGGATGACATATCTAATTGGTTACTGGAATGTGGGACAGAGCCAGTGGGACCCCACCAGGACATAGTGTTGTGGCCCTCTGGTGCCAGTACTAGAAGGGAAACATGGCGCGGTGGGGCCAGAGAACTGGCGGGCTGAGAGAAGCAGGAGTGAACAGAGCTGGCAGGTTCATTTTTTAATATTTCCCACAACAGGAAAAGGTATCAGGAAAAAGTCAAAGAAAGCACTGAGTGGGGAATATAGAATAACTCTCAAAGCAACAAAACTCAAATCTCCTTATCAGAAGCTAAAAGCTCAAAATCAAGACCTCAAAATCAAACTAAGCTATGGTGCTAGTTTATCTGCATCTGAATTATCAGGCAATATAAGCTCATAATACATCATAACTTACTTATAATTGTTCATAGCATCTTTCAATTTCAAAGTCAAGAAAACCATCATTTAAAAGAATAAAGCAAAGCCAGGCATGGTTATACATGCACAATCTCTGAGGCTTCTGTAGGTTCTATGCTGGCTAGAGCCAAGACACTGAAAGCCAGTCTTAAAAAACAGAATAAAATAGTATAAAGCACCATTCATTATCTCTTGAAAGATTTTAAAAATTAAATATTCCCACATCTGAAATCAAGTCCACTGTGGCTGGTTAATATATGAAAACATATGGCCACAAGTTACTAATTAAAGTCAGTATGACAGATTCATGGAAAGTATACTGTCATTTTTTAAAAATTTCTCTTTAGTTTTCTTAAATAGAATGTTTCAAGAAGTCTTAGTTTCTTCTTGATAATTTGAATAGACTTTTTTTCTTTTTTAATTGTCACTGCCATGTTTAAAGAGAATTCCATGTGATGTAGCCACAGAGAGTCCTGTTACCATCTTACCCATTTCTATGTGATCTTTGTTTAGATCCTTGCAACTTCCAATATGCTTCTTTGGCACCACGAGATAATGATAAAGTGCTGCTGGTTTGATATCTTTGAAACAAACCAGGTCTTCATTCTAAAGAGGGAGGCATATTGGTTAGTAAATTAAAAATTTGCCAATATTATTCTGCTGCGCTGTGACTTAAGCACAGGGAAACTGCATTTATGTTACAATAGAGGCCTAACAACTGTGCCTTACTTAAATTCACAAGAATAAGCTTTAGCTTCTGTCATGAGGTATTTATTATATTAAGTTGATCTCAAAGAACAATTATGAGTAAAATTCATTAAAACATTCTTATCAGAAATCTGTTTTAGCCTGGCAGTGGTGCTACACACCTTTAATCCCAGCACTCAAGAGGCAGAGGCAGGGGGATCTCTATGAATTCCAAGCCAGCCTAGTCTACAGAGACAGTTTAAGCACAGCCCCCAGGCTACACAAGAAAACCCTGCACAGAGAAAAAAGAAAAATCTCACCTTTAAATTGTATTATACATTTTCTCATCTCTAGTTTAAGAGTTTTTTTTTCACTCAAAATTAAAAGTTAAGTCAATAAACAGTTTTTCTCAGCAAAATTTTCTGGATGCACTCTTTCCATCAATTCTCTATTCTAGGACTCAGAATTCAGTGTCATGAGCGCCTCATACCCACACTACTAGCCATAATTAGCTAAGAACCCAAGCACAGAGACTACATTTTGATCCACTTATTAGTCTTTCTAAGAGTAGGCATAAGCACTAGGTCAATGGGATGTTTTAGAAAAGGTCAAGAAGAAACCATCAAGCCTCAGGCTGGAGAGATGAATCCCTGATGAAAGCTGAAAACCCAAGTTTAGAACCAGCACCACACAGTCTGTTGTCTAGCAGTGCTAGAAGGTGGAGGTGGGAGGGTCCTGGAGGGGTTGTTCAGCCACTAAGTCTAGTGAAGCCTACAAGCTTCAGGTCTAAGGCAATAGGAAATGACAGCCAATACTCTCCTCTCGCCTTTACAAATGCACAGGTACACATGTACCACAAACCAACATGAGAGATACTTTTTAAATTTAAAGGCAAAGAATCTGGTTATTTCAGTTATCTTTTAATTGCATTTCTACTAATCTGTTAAAATACTGAAAGTGGTTCTGTGATTTTACTGCCTTCTATTGTACTACTGAACCAACCATTATTAAGAAAAAAAAATTCCAATCCCAAAGATAGTGTGCCAAAAATTATCTGTGTGTATACATATGCATTTTAATTCTTCTCTCTCTCTCCTCTCTCTCTCTCTCTCTCTCTCTCTCTCTCTCTCTCTCTCTCTCTCTCTCTCTCTCTCTCTCTCTCTCTCTCTCTCTCTCTCTCTCTCTCTCTCTCTCTCTGTGGTGCTGGTGATCAAACCCAGGGCCTAACACTACTACACCTCTGGCCAGTTTTTCCTTTTTCTTTTCTTTTTGGTTTTTCAAGACAGGGTTTTTTGTGTAGCCCTCACTGTCATGGGACTCTCTGTAGACCATGCTGGCCTCAAACTCAGAGATCTGCCTGTCCCCGTCTCCTAAATGCTGGTTTTAAAGGTATGTGCCACTATCACCAGGCTTCTTTATAGTATGACTTCCCAGAGCAAAATACTGAAGAGAAACCAACTGTCCCTAACTCAAAAACAATGCTGGTAAAACTATAAAATAATGTACTGAATGCCTATTAAAAGGAATGTAAAGAATCACTATACAGCTGGGAGGTGGTGGTGCAGCTTTTTAATCCCAGCACTTGGGAGGCAGAGGCAGGCGGATTTCTGAGTTCAAGGCCAGCCTGGTCTAC